>NC_042968.1:45976070-46276070 GCF_901001165.1 Salmo trutta
TTGTGGCAACAGGTCACAAATCTTTCAGCTGTGATGTCACACTGTGGTTTTTCACCCAGTAGATATGGGAGTTTATCAAAATTAGATTTGTGGGTCTGTGTAATCTGAGGGATATTTGTGTCTCTAATATGGTCATACATTTGGCAGTAGATGCACATAGCATGTCTTCTCTTGAGAGTCAGGTCTGCCTACGGGCTCTGTGGGGTTTGTGAACATAGCCTCAGGACCAGCTTGTTTAGGGGACTCTTCTCCAGGGCCCTCATTTATCAATGTTGTGTAGAAAAGCTTCTAAATTAACTTGTACGAAGAAAATGTATAATGTTCGCAAGTACAAAAAGTTGGTATTTATCAATTGCTCGTACACTTGATTTACACACACCTGTAAGTATTTTGCCTTGATAAATCAGACACGTTCTAAAACACTGCGCTAGTGCACGTGAAGTCTCATTTACATAAAGAACTGACCTAAATGACCATTTATGGTCACAAACCTTCCCTTTAAAGCTGCAAGAAATGTCACTGTGTTCACTGTCTGCTATGGACCAGCACATTGGCAGCATAATTGGAGAGACCTCAGTATCTGGCATCATTTGTGATGGTGATACTGAGGAACTTCTCCCAGACCCTGAAGGAATACCAGACATACCCGATGTTAAGTCAAGCTTTATTTTCACAACCATATTCAGACATGGACCACATCTAAATATTTCTTCTTGACAATAAATATAACAAATATATATAACAAAATGACTATAGCAAAAATAACAAAACATGACATCTTGAGAGATGTGGGTGATTTGCCTGACCACTCATCCCCAGGCCTACAAGAAGGGTGTCCTTTTTGGTGAGTGCTTCAGCTCAGGACTGACGAGGTCCTGAAACAACAAGAAGAGATCAACACATCAATTCTTGGACTCAAACAGCAGCTGGAGGACGTATGCAACGGCCTGAGAGAGATAAATAAATCATTGAAAGAACTTGTTGATTGTGTCAAAAATGTGAGACAATAAATTCTGGTAGAATGTAAATGTGTTTTCCTTGTTGATTTGATTACAATATTTGGAAGAACAGATACCTAAAAGCGTTGTATGATATTGACTCTGGTCCTCAGTGCCAGGGCTATGGGTGGTGGGAAACACTCCCTGTCAGGGCTATGGGTGGTGGGAAACACTCCCTGTCAGGGCTATGGGTGGTGGGAAACACTCCCTGTCAGGGCTGTTGGTGGTGGGAAACACTCCCTGTCAGGGCTATGGGTGGTGGGAAACACTCCCTGTCAGGGCTATGGGTGGTGGGAAACACTCCCTGTCAGGGCTATGGGTGGTGGGAAACACTCCCTGTCAGGGCTATGGGTGGTGGGAAACACTCCCTGTCAGGCATGGGCTCCTCGGTCTGGGTGGATCATTCAGTGGAATGATCCACAACATTGATTGCAATGTTGTGGATCACACTGCAAGCCTTGACAATGTAGAAAAACTAAAAAGGAACTTGCACATTGTATTACATTCACGTAATGGCATTTGAAGAATGTAAAGGCAAACCTTTCTAGGCTGGTATTGCAGTGTGCCTCCTGTCCCAGACAAGCACAGCCAACATCCTTTCAGCAGGCCTATGGTGCACTCCACTGTTGATCTGGTGCATGCGTGGGCTTTGGTGCGTGGGCTTTGGTGCGTGGGCTTTGGTGCGTGGGCTTTGGTGCGTGGGCTGTGGTGCGTGGGCTTTGGTGCGTGGGCTGTGGTGCGTGGGCTTTGGTGCGTGGGCTTTGGTGCGTGGGCTTTGGTGCATGGGCTTTGGTGTGTGGGCTGTGGTGCGTTGGCTTTGGTGCGTGGGCTTTGGTGCGTGGGCTGTGGTGCGTGGGCTTTGGTGCGTGGGCTTTGGTGCGTGGGCTGTGGTGCGTGGGCTTTGGTGCGTGGGCTGTGGTGCGTGGGCTTTGGTGCGTGGGCTTTGGTGCATGGGCTGTGGTGCGTGGGCTTTGGTGCGTGGGCTTTAGTGCGTGGGCTTTGGTGCGTGGGCTTTGGTGCGTGCGTGGGCTTGGTTGTACCTTGCCTGTTGTTGGTTTGAAATTAAATAATGCTATGAAGGACTGCAGGCAATATTCGGGTCATGGTTGGTTGTGAAATGGCAGTCCGATCCGTAATCTCCCGTTGGAATGTTCCAGGGACCAAAAATCCCAGGATGGAGAGGACTTGGATATGCACTGGGATGGTATTGGTGCGTTTTGTCTCTCTTTCTAATACTGGAGAGAGTTGGTTGCAGAGATACAATAAAATATTCCTTGGAAAACAAAATAAGCCAAGCGTCGCTCTCTGGAAAAAAATCTGCACGCTCATTGAAAACACGCTCCCTGTGTAATGCAGCTTGTGCCAGATCCTCCAGCAAATCAAGATTTGCCATTTTGGACAAGTGTTGCCTTTTATATTATTTAACTGGTTTAACTAAATTGCCTCCAACCTTACATTCCACTCTCTTTCTAATTAACTTTATTATTTAATTAGACTTAAATGGTTTCATGTTTATGAATTCGATAGTGTACTGAGAAAACTATTAGTAGCCTAAGTGTCTATAAAAGAAATGCATGAATAAACTATTAATGTATTCTATTTTTTCTTCATAGTTTATGATTTGGTCCAGTATGTCAATCCTTTCTCCATTTGGTGGATTGTATTTCACTAGCAGATTGACTTTTCTACCACAAGGTGTTGTGGGTAGGCACGGTCAGAGGTGTGCTTCAATTTACCCACATTCTCAAGTAGAAGTACAAATGGATAAATCCAAACACTTTGCTTAGAAATGATCTCACGCACGGTTTCCGGACATTTCTGTTCCTACGCAACATTGATAAATGAGGGCCCAGGTTCATCTCTCTGTAGGTGATGGCTTCGTTATGGAAGGTTTGGGAATCACTTCCTTTTAGGTGGTTGCAGAATTTAACGTCTCTTTTCTGGATTTGGATACTTAGTGGGTATCGGCCTAATTCTGCTCTGCTGCATTATTTGGTGTTTTAGGTTTTACATGTTTTTGCAGAATTCTGCATGCGTAGTCTCAATTTGGTGTTTGTCCCATTTTGTGCATTCTTGGTTGGTTAGTGGACCCCAGACCTCACACCGATAAAGGGCTATGGGTTCCACAACGGATTCATGTTAAAGGATGATGTTAAAGAGTTTAAGTATAGCTAATTGGAATTTGTGATCTGTATATTTTATCATTTCATTTAGGATGGGTTGGAGGGTTTGTATTTTGTCCTGTAGTTCATTCAATAAAAAAAAAATATATTTATCCATTATTTTAGCAGGTAAGTTGACTGAGAACACATTCTCATTTACAGCAACAACCTGGGGAATAGTTACAGGGGAGAAGAAGGGAGGATGAATGAGCCAATTGAAAGCTGGGGATTATTAGGTGACCGTGATGGTTTGAGAGCCAGATTGGGAATTTAGCCAGGACACCGGGGTTAACACCCCTACTCTTATAAGTGTCATGGGATCTTTAATGACCTCAGAGAGTCAGGAGGCCTGTTTAACATCCCATCTGAAAGACAGCACCCATCCAGGGACTGACCAGGACCAACCCTGCTTAGCTTCAGAAGCAAGCCAGCAGTGGTATGCAGGGTGGTATGCTGCTGGGATAATTGGAGATTCTACTTGGTTCTGGTGGCCTTTAATAGTTAATTCTAAGATTTGTATTTGATCATGTATATGTTTTTGCTGTTTGTACTTTGTTATAGGGCCAAAAAGATTGGAGAAGTGGTTTATCCCTACATCTCCATTTTGAATAGATAACTCTTTCCTAGAAGTGATTAGATTCTATAGATTCTTCAATTTCTGACGTGCTGTTCCTTCTTTTTCCGTAGTGTATTTCTGTATTGTTTTAGTGATTCACCGTAGTGAAGGCGTAGACTCAGGTTTTCTGGGTCTCCATGTTTTTGGTTGGATAGGTTTCTCAATTTCTTTCTTAGGTTTTTACATTCTTCATCAAACCATTTGTCATTGTTAGATTTTTATTTTATTTGATAGGGAAGCTGAAAGGTCAAATATACTGTTTAGGTTTTCTACTGCCGAGTTTACACCTTCACTATTACAGTGGAACGTTTTGTCCAGGAAGTTGTCTAAAAGGGATTGAATTTGTTGTTGCCTAATAGTTTTTTGGTAGGTTTCCACACTACATTCCTTCCATCTATAGCATTTCTTAATATTATTCAGTTCCTTTTGGCTTTGATGCCTCATGATTAAGTATTGCTCTGTTCAAGTAGAGTGTGATTTTGCTGTGATCTGATAGGGGTGTCAGTGGGCTGACTGTAAACGCTCTGAGAGACTCTGGGTTGAAGTCACTGATAAAGTAATCCACAGTAATACTGCCAAGGGATGAGTCTCCTCAATGCCTACCATTGACTGTTTTTTTTTGGTTGTTTTGTCATAGTTGTGTCTTGGAGGGCATATTTCGGAGGAAACACTGTTGCCTTCAGGTAGGTGTTTGTCCCCCTGTGTGCTGAGAGTGTCAGGTTCTTGTGTAGTTCTGGCATTTAGGTCTCTCTCCCTCTCTCTCTCTCTCTCTCTCTCTCTCTCTCTCTCTCTCTCTCTTTATCTCTCTCTCTCTCTCTATATATATATATATATATATATAGAGAGAGAGAGATAGATATATCTGATCTAAAGGTTACAATAGGTTACAGAGGCCATATTATGAGCACAGTCAAATCAGACAATGAGAGTGATGGAACATCTCTGAGCCTTACTTGCCATGAATGAAAGATTTTCTGCGTCTACAATATGAAACAAATACAATTATTTCAGAGCCCTAGGCCTCTCGATTAATTGTAATAACCTGTAAATTTTTCATTTTGTTTGGAAAATACTGAGACATGCAGTCTGACATCATATATACTGTAAATGCTTACAGGGTGTTTGTGGTCTGTTTCAATGCTTTTTATTGTGGTTTGATGTTGATTGTCTATGATTATTTTGGTGAGTTTGCTACTCTTCATTACCTTGTTTTGTTTACTGTGTGTGTGTGTGTGTGTGTGTGTGTGTGTGTGTGTGTGTGTGTGTGTGTGTGTGTGTGTGTGTGTGTGTGTGTGTGTGTGTGTGTGTGTGTGTGAGAGAGAGAGAGAGAGAGACGGAGAGAGAGAGAGAGAGACGGCGAGAGAGAGAGAGAGAGAGAGAGAGAGAGAGAGAGAGAGAGAGAGAGAGAGAGAGAGAGAGAGAGATGGGGAGAGAGAGAGAGAGAGAGAGAGAGAGAGAGAGAGATTGGGAGGAAGTTACAATAGATGCATTTGAAAGTGAACAGCACACACATTTTGTAGTTTAGTCTTTGTTTGATTGGCAGCCAGGGTAGAGAATCCAGAATGTTGGGGAGATTTAAGCTTTCGGACATGCATCATAAGAGTTTCAGCAGCAGTGTCTATGTAGAGATATTTAAAGTCTAAAGAAATGGCACCAACTGCCTGAACAGCAGACTGAACTCTGGACGCCACTGAACATGGGTACGTGTAACTAATCTAACCCACCATGCTCTTCTTGAAGAGAGCAGACAGTCAGGGCAGAGGGACTCACCATCACAACCATACATCCACAGATATCACCAAATAAGGGCATAACGTGAAAGTAAGTATGTTTTGGTCTCATGTGACCTGGTGGTTTCTGCTGACGGGGGTGAAATATTGATGTGGAATAAATCCCCCTCTAATTATCACTGCTGAATTAATAGGGAAGTGTTTAATTAGCCCAAGTTTTCCTTTCGGAATGAGGAAGGTTTTGATCTGAGCCATATGGCTGCTCTCTGATGTGTTCTGGTTCACACACTCTTAAATATGAACTACTTTAGACTCCCCCTCTCTCTCCTTCCCTTCTCTCTCTCTCTCTCCCCCCCTCTTGCTTCTTTCCTCCTCTCTCTCTCCTTCACTCCCCCCTCTCTCTCCTTCCCTTCTCTCTCTCTCTCTCTCTACCCCCCCTCTTGCTTCTTTCCTCCTCTCTCTCTCCTTCACTCCCCCTCTCTCTCCTTCCCTTCTCTCTCTCTCTATCTCTCTCTCTCTCTCTCTCTCCCCCTCTTGCTTCTTTCCTCCTCTCTCTCTCCTTCACTCCCCCCCTCTCTCCTTCCCTCCTCTCTCTCCTATTCCCTCACTCCCTAGGTAAAACATGACAATCAGGTCTTTAACTGATAACAAGCTATGTGATGGAAACTGTCAATTATTTTAGTTAGCGGTGTGCCAATGAGACCAGTAGATGATTGCAGGGAGGAACCCCAAACACCAGGGCTGCACAATTGTGTGTGTACATGTGGAACCCCACACTTCCCCCTCCCCTCTCCACCATCCCATGCCCATTAAATACCAATAGTCAGTAGGGAAATGAGGGTACCTGGTCAGTTGTACAACTGAATGACTTCAACTGAAATGTGTCTTCCACATTTAACCCAACCCCTCTGAATCAGAGAGGTGCGGGGGGCTGCCATAATCAACATCAACGTAAGTAGCTTTATCTTGTGTGAGTCAGAACAGCTCATGAGGCAGGAGCCTATCTCCTGTTTCTGTATTGAGGCAGTCTGATGTACCAGTACACCCCCTGGACAGGACACTAGTCTATCTCCTGTTTCTGTAGCGTGAGGCAGTCTGATGTACCAGTACACCCCCTGGACAGGACACTAGTCTATCTCCTGTTTCTGTAGTGAGGCAGTCTGATGTAACAGTACACCCCCTGGACAGGACACTAGTCTATCTCCTGTTTCTGTAGCGTGAGGCAGTCTGATGTACCAGTACACCCCCTGGACAGCACACTAGTCTATCTCCTGTTTCTGTATTGAGGCAGTCTGATGTACCAGTACTCCCCCTGGACAGGACACTAGTCTATCTCCTGTTTCTGTATTGAGGCAGTCTGATGTACCAGTACACCCCCTGGACAGGACACTAGTCTATCTCCTGTTTCTGTAGCGTGAGGCAGTCTGATGTACCAGTACTCCCCCTGGACAGAACACTAGTCTATCTCCTGGTTCTGTAGCGTGAGGCAGTCTGATGTACCAGTACTCCCCCTGGACAGGACACTAGTCTATCTCCTGTTTCTGTAGCGTGAGGCAGTCTGATGTACCAGTACTCCCCCTGGACAGGACACTAGTCTATCTCCTGTTTCTGTAGCGTGAGGCAGTCTGATGTACCAGTACTCCCCCTGGACAGGACACTAGTCTATCTCCTGTTTCTGTAGCGTGAGGCAGTCTGATGTACCAGTACTCCCCCTGGACAGGACACAAGTCTATCTCCTGTTTCTGTAGCGTGAGGCAGTCTGATGTACCAGTACTCCCCCTGGACGGGACACTAGTCTATCTCCTGCTTCTGTAGCGTGAGGCAGTCTGATGTACCAGTACACCCCCTGGACAGGACACTAGTCTATCTCCTGTTTCTGTAGTGTGAGGCAGTCTGATGTACCAGGACTCCCCCTGGACAGGACGCTAGTCTATCTCCTGTTTCTGTAGTGAGGCAGTCTGATGTACCAGTACTCCCCCTGGACAGGACACTAGTCTAACTCCTGTTTCTGTAGTGAGGCAGTCTGATGTACCAATACTCCCCCTGGACTATCTCCTGTTTCTGTAGCGTGAGGCAGTCTGATGTACCAGTACTCCCCCTGGACAGGACACTAGTCTATCTCCTGTTTCTGTAGCGTGAGGCAGTCTGATGTACCAGTACTCCCCCTGGACAGGACACTAGTCTATCTCCTGTTTCTGTAGCGTGAGGCAGTCTGATGTACCAGTACTCCCCCTGGACAGGACACAAGTCTATCTCCTGTTTCTGTAGCGTGAGGCAGTCTGATGTACCAGTACTCCCCCTGGACAGGACACTAGTCTGTCTCCTGTTTCTGTAGTGAGGCAGTCTGATGTACCAGTACAGCCCCTGGACAGGACACTAGTCTATCTCCTGTTTCTGTAGTGAGGCAGACTGATGTACCAGTACTCCCCCTGGACGGGACACTAGTCTATCTCCTGTTTCTGTAGCGTGAGGCAGTCTGATGTACCAGTACACCCCCTGGACAGGACACTAGTCTATCTCCTGTTTCTGTAGTGTGAGGCAGTCTGATGTACCAGGACTCCCCCTGGACAGGACGCTAGTCTATCTCCTGTTTCTGTAGTGAGGCAGTCTGATGTACCAGTACTCCCCCTGGACTATCTCCTGTTTCTGTAGCGTGAGGCAGTCTGATGTACCAGTACACCCCCTGGACAGGACACTAGTCTATCTCCTGTTTCTGTAGTGAGGCAGTCTGATGTACCAGTAATCCCCCTGGACAGGACACTAGTCTATCTCCTGTTTCTGTAGCGTGAGGCAGTCTGATGTACAAGTACACCCCCTGGACAGGACACTAGTCTATCTCCTGTTTCTGTAGTGAGGCAGTCTGATGTACCAGTACTCCCCCTGGACAGGACATTAGTCTATCTCCTGTTTCTGTAGTGAGGCAGTCTGATGTACCAATACTCCCCCTGGACAGGACACTAGTCTATCTCCTGTTTCTGTAGTGAGGCAGTCTGATGTACCAGTACTCCCCTGGACAGGACACTAGTCTATCTCCTGTTTCTGTAGCGTGAGGCAGTCTGATGTACCAGTACACCCCCTGGACAGGACACTAGTCTATCTCCTGTTTCTGTAGCGTGAGGCAGTCTGATGTACCAGTACTCCCCCTGGACATGACACTAGTCTATCTCCTGTTTCTGTAGTGAGACAGCTTGATGTACCAGGACTCCCCCTGGACAGGACACTAGTCTTTCTCCTGTTTCTGTAGTGAGCCAGTCTGATGTACCAGTACTCCCCCTGGACAGGACACTAGTCTATCTCCTGTTTCTGTAGCGTGAGGCAGTCTGATGTACCAGTACTCCGCCTGGACAGGACACTAGTCTATCTCCTGTTTCTGTAGTGAGGCAGTCTGATGTACCAGTACTCCCCTGGACAGGACACTAGTCTATCTCCTGTTTCTGTAGTGAGGCAGTGTGATGTACCAGTACTCCCCCTGGACAGGACACTAGTCTATCTCCTGTTTCTGTAGTGAGGCAGTCTGATGTACCAGTACTCCCCCTGGACAGGACACTAGTCTATCTCCTGTTTCTGTAGCATGAGGCAGTCTGATGTACCAATACACCCCCTGGACAGGACACTAGTCTATCCCCTGTTTCTGTAGCGTGAGGCAGTCTGATGTACCAGTACTCCCCCTGGACAGGACACCAGTCTATCCCCTGTTTCTGTAGCGTGAGGCAGTCTCATGTACCAGTACTCCCCCTGGACAGGACACTAGTCTATCCCCTGTTTCTGTAGCGTGAGGCAGTCTGATATACCAGTTAACTGTCACACACCTATGTTATCTCAGTGTTGTTCTCCAATGTGTGTGTCCTCCTTTGTATGTGTGTGTCCTTCCTTGTTTGTGTGTGCTTCCTTGTATGTTTGTGTGCTGTATGTGTGTGTGCTTCCTTGCGTGTGTGTGTGTGTGTGCGCTTCTTTGTGTGTGTGTGTGTGTGTGTGTGTGTGTGTGTGTGTGTGTGTGTGTGTGTGTGTGTGTGTGTGTGTGTGTGTGTGTGTGTGTGTGTGTGTGTGTGTGTGTGCTTCTTTGTGTGTGTGTCCTATAGTTCTGGGGAGAGAAAGGGACAGAAATGGCCCAGATGAGAACAGGAAAACCCTGGCATATGCACTTGCAACACAAGACTGACAGGCTTTGTACTTCTGCCCCTGGTGTGTGTGTGTGTGTCTCTGTTTCTCTGTGTCTCTTCTCAGCACCTTGAGGTTGAGCTCTTTTGTCAGGAACAGAAGATACCAGGTGCCTGGAGGCCACAGCGATATGCTCAGGGCCTGAGGGCCATTGAGGGTAAGGTGCCAGTAACTACAGCCATGTTTTGGCCCATGCCATGTCTGTGTGAGGTTGGCTGTGGGAGGACTCTTTGGCAGATGAGCATAGGTCCTGTCGTGGTCCACTTTGGTACTCAGCCTTCGGTTTCTGGCTCTGTGCCTGGAAGGAACTGTCAGCTGAGACGTCAGCCATTTTGGAAGCCGTGTAGTAGTACTTCATCACACCGCTCAACGATTGGCCCCCTGTTTTCACATTCCTAGGTTGAGGTTGCAACAAGTGAATCAGAATTGGACAGGTTATAGCTACACAGATGACTATCAGATTTAAATATATACATAAAACATGAATGAAGTAAATCCCCAGAAGCCCATCGTACACCTGACATGTGCACATACCAAAATATACAGAGCACGATGATCGTAGTCAGTGTGTTGTGTGTTCGCTGTAACATTTAACTTAACATCCCTCTAAATGAATCGTTGAACGTCTCTCCCTCCAGAGCGAGGATCTGGGGTCATAAATAACAGAGCTTATTGGTGGGCGGAACGTTGTGATGGCGGATGGCGGTACCAAGATAGTGCATATGTCCCTTTATGAGCGACGTGCGGATCTGATTGATGCTCTCATCCAAAAACAATCTGCCTCGCTGTCTCCGCCTCATCAGACAGGAAGGAGCGGGACGAGACTGACTGAGACAGACAGGCGGGCCAACAAGCCCAGGATTTATGAGTTGGGCTGTGAGTGGACGGGACGGCAGCGGGGAGATACTACGGGAGATGAAAATAAATACCAGGTGGTTCTAAATACATCCACAGTAAATACAGAACGGATGGGTTTTAAATACATCCACAGTAAATACAAAACGGATGGGTTATAAATACATCCACAGTTAATACAAAACAGATGGGTTATAAATACATCTACAGTAAATACAAAACGGATGGGTTATAAATACATCCACAGTAAATACAAAACGGATGGGTTATAAATACGTCCACAGTAAATACAAAACGGATGGGTTATAAATACATCCACAGTAAATACAAAACAGATGGGTTATAAATACATCCTCAGTAAATACAAAACGGATGGGTTATAAATACATCCACAGTAAATACAAAACGGATGGGTTATAAATACATCCACAGTAAATACAAAACGGATGGGTTATAAATACATCCACAGTAAATACAAAACGGATGGGTTATAAATACATCCACAGTTAATACAAATGGATGGGTTATAAATACATCCACAGTAAATACAAACGGATGGGTTATAAATACATCTACAGTAAATACAAAACGGATGGGTTTTAAATACATCCACAGTAAATACAAAACGGATGGGTTATAAATACATCCACAGTTAATACAAATGGATGGGTTATAAATACATCCACAGTAAATACAAAACGGATGGGTTATAAATACATCCACAGTTAATACAAATGGATGGGTTATAAATACATCCACAGTAAATACAAACGGATGGGTTATAAATACATCTACAGTAAATACAAAATGGATGGGTTTTAAATACATCCACAGTAAATACAAAACGGATGGGTTTTAAATACATCCACAGTAAATACAGAACGGATGGGTTATAAATACATCCACAGTTAATATGCGTGTGTGGGTGTAGCGCACATGTTCACATGTAACATACACACGTAACATACACACACACGTGTAACATACACACACACATGTAACATACACACACACGTAACACACTTAATACACGTAACACACACACACGTAACATACACACACACACGTGACACATGTAACACACGTAACACACGTAACACACACACAAGTAACACAGACGCACGTAACACACACACGTAACACACACACACAACACACATGAATGTATACACACACAAACGCACACCCCTTCCCTGTGGATATTGGCAGCATTGACTCTGAAGCACCTGACTACTCACAAACAATCATTTGTTTACAATTTGAATTTTGAATGAAATGTTACCAATGGACATTAAACAGGTACCATCTGTGACTCTGCTATTAGATGGCTGAAATCTCTTTCCTCTGTTACCTCATTTGAAATGTTATTAGTTGACCTTCCACAGGTACCATCTGTGACTCTGCTACCAGATGTCTGAAATCTCTTTCCTCTGTTACCTCATTTGAAATGATACTAGTTGACCTTCCACAGGTACCATCTGTGACTCTGCTACCAGATGTCTGAAATCTCTTTCCTCTGTTACCTCATTTGAAATGATACTAGTTGACCTTCCACAGGTACCATCTGTGACTCTGCTACCAGATGTCTGAAATCTCTTTCCTCTGTTACCTCATTTGAAATGATACTAGTTGACCTTCCACAGGTACCATCTGTGACTCTGCTACCAGATGTCTGAAATCTCTTTCCTCTGTTACCTCATTTGAAATGATACTAGTTGACCTTCCACAGGTACCATCTGTGACTCTGCTACCAGATGTCTGAAATCCCTTTCCTCTGTTACCTCATTTGAATCTATCACATCACATGTATAGACTACTGCACGGATGCATAGCCATGCAAGAGGTCACTCTGTTTACTAGTGATGCTTCACAGAGCAGCTTGTGAGGGAAAGAGATGTATCAGGGTTCCACTGTTTGTCTGGTAAACACCAGAGTGTTTATCTGTTCCTGGTTGGGATACAACTGGGCTGTTTGCTGTTTCCGGTCAATAAATGATAGTTCATGAAAATGTTAGTGAATGACCTTTTAGAGAAGTTTAGTGGAGCTCTGACTGCCTCTAGAGCTCAGCGGACAGTTCACCTCCTCTTCATCGATAATAACCAGCTGATGATCATTCATTCCACACACATGATTCTGTTATTGGCACGTTGAAATAAAATACTACATTCCAATTGGGCATTTATAGTTTTTCATTAACTTCATATGTATTACAGCAGCAGGCTGTGCAGTTATTTATTATACAGTTATTTATTATACATTTATTCATTATACAGTTATTTATTATACATTTATTCATTATAGAGTTATTTATTATACAGTTATTTATTATACAGTTATTCATTATACAGTTATTTATTATACATTTATTTATTTTACAGTTATTTATTATAGATGTATTCATTATACAGTTATTTATTGAACAGTTATTTATTCTACAGTTATTTATTATACAGTTATTCATTATACAGTTATTTATTATACAGTTAATTATTATACAGTTATTTATTATAAAGTTACTCATTATACGGTTATTTATTGTGCAGTTATTAATTGTACAGTTATTTATTATACAGTTATTTATTATACAGTTATTTATTATACAGTTATTCATTGTGCAGTTATTTATTATACAGTTATTTATTGTGCAGTTATTCATTATAGAATTATTTATTATGCAGTTATTCATTATACAGTTACTCATTATACCGTTATTTATTATACAGTTATTCATTATACAGTTATTTATTATACAGTTATTTATTATACAGTTATTAATTGTGCAGTTATTTATTATACAGTTATTTATTGTGCAGTTATTAATTGTACAGTTATTTATTATACAGTTATTTATTATACAGTTATTTATTATACAGTTATTCATTGTGCAGTTATTTATTATACAGTTATTTATTGTGCAGTTATTCATTATAGAATTATTTATTATGCAGTTATTCATTATACAGTTACTCATTATACCGTTATTTATTATGCAGTTATTCATTATACAGTTACTCATTATACCGTTATTTATTATACAGTTATTCATTATACAGTTATTTATTATACAGTTATTCATTATACAGTTATTTATTGTGCAGTTATTTATTATACAGTTATTCCTTATACAGTTATTTATTATACAGTTATTCATTAAACACTTATTTATTATAGTTATTCATTGTACGGTTATTTATTATACATGTGTGCAGGGGCGTTCCACCCATTAGACACAATTAGGCAGCTGCTAAGTACTGCAGATTGACACCCAGTGAGCTAAAATGAATTAATCAGTTATTTCAGTTGTAGGCCTCTTCATACATTGTTGACGAGCTGATCATAGTGAAGAAGAAAATTATTCTGCATTTCCTGCTGTGTTAACAGCCTCCAAATAAACAGCCTCCAAATAAACAGCTGTGTAAACAGTTTCCAAAAAAACAGCCTCCAAATAAACAGCTGTGTAAACAACCTCCAAATAAACAGCCTCCAAATAAACAGCTGTGTAAACATTCTCAAAATAACACTTGATAAACTTGGGTAGCTGATATGCAGATCTTAAATTGCCAAACACATTAGTCTATAGCCTTGGTCATAATTAGGACTAAGCTAATAAAGCCAATACAACTGCCTGTTTTACAAACGGTACGATATGGAGGGCATTTATCACTCTTTTTTGCCTCAGCTAGGGCGGTAGAACTTCCAGGACCGGGCCTGCATGTGTGATGTTTTGAGAATTCTGTTTAATACTTGTTCATGCATCTAACACCAGCCAAACATCAGTTATGTATAATGTTTGTCCATGCATGTAACACCAGCCAAACATAAGTTATGTTTAATGCTTGCCCATGCATCTAACACCAGCCAAACATCAGTTATGTTTAATGCTTGCCCATGCATCTAACACCAGCCAAACATCAGTTATGTTTAATGTTTGTCCATGCATGTAACACCAGCCAAACATAAGTTATGTTTAATGCTTGCCCATGCATGTAACACCAGCCAAACATCAGTTCTGTTTAGTGCTTGTTCATGCACGTAACACCAGTCAAACATCAGTTATGTTTAATGCTTGTCCATGCATGTAACACCAGCCAAACATCAGTTATGTTTAATGCTTGTCCATGCATGTAACACCAGCCAAACATCAGTTATGTTTAATGCTTGTCCATGCATGTAACACCAGCCAAACATCAGTTATGTTTAATGCTTGTCCATGCATGTAACACCAGCCAAACATCAGTTATGTTTAATGCTTGCCCATGCATGTAACACCAGCCAAACATCAGCTTTGTTTAATGCTTGTCCATGCATGTAACACCAGCCAAACATCAGCTTTGTTTAATGCTTGTCCATGCATGTAACACCAGCCAAACATCAGTTATGTTTAATGCTTGTCCATGCATGTAACACCAGCCAAACATCAGTTATGTTTAATGCTTGTCCATGCATGTAACACCAGCCAAACATCAGTTATGTTTAATGCTTGTCCATGCATGTAACACCAGCCAAACATCAGTTATGTTTAATGCTTGTCCATGCATGTAACACCAGCCAAACATCAGTTATGTTTAATGCTTGTCCATGCATGTAACACCAGCCAAACATCAGTTATGTTTAATGCTTGTCCATGCATGTAACACCAGCCAAACATCAGTTATGTTTAATGCTTGCCCATGCATGTAACACCAGCCAAACATCAGTTATGTTTAATGCTTGCCCATGCATGTAACACCAGCCAAACATCAGTTCTGTTTAATGCTTGTCCATGCATGTAACACCAGCCAAACATCAGTTCATAACACATAAAGTGCTTATAGCCAACTTGCTGAGAGGGGCGGTGACTTTTACAGTTCCATGATCCAGTGATTAACATTCAATGATTAAATCCACAGCACTTACGTGTTTGTGTTTGATGTCTTTAAAAAAAGTTTGTTAAATTATCAATGAAAATGTTAATTGCAGAAAGATTTGGCAGAGATCGCGGAGGATGGTTGTATCATTCAGCCCTGATTAGGTGCGTACTTGTGCAACACATAAATTACGGAGTGCACCTTTACCATCGAGTTTTTGTTGGTTGTTGTTTATCTGATGTGATCCCACCCCACCCTCGTTCAGAGTGAAGTGTGGAGGAGGAAACAGGAAGTAGCTCCTAAACCTCATCCAACCCAGTTGTTTTGGGAGGCCTCTGAGTGAAATGTGTGAATTCTGCCTCCAGTCTCCATCATTAACATCATTCATCACAGCAACACTTTATGAATGAAATGCATGCCAACCTGCAGCCTGTTTGATGGAGACTGGAGCCAAATAAGTTATTCCTTCATATAGTATCAGGCACATGGAACGTTGAAGCTTTAGTTCAAGTGAACTGTCAAGAGAGACTTTTCTTACTCTTTTGAAATGTGACACAACAATGACTCAGCGATCTCCTTCTTTTCTCTCTCTTTCCTTCTTCTCTCTCAAGTCTGAAATTGTGTGAAAAAGTGGAAATTATAAACTTTAGAAGCCCTTTTAAAACTACAAGTTTGCATTTCCTGTTTTGCAGGAAATTTCGCAGCAACAAATTATCAAATTGAGATCCTACATCTGTAGAATTGTGGGTATGAGAGAGAGAGTGTGTGTGACGTGTGTGTGTGTGTGACGTGTGTGTGTGATGCAGAGAGTGAGTGTCTGTCATCCTTTCTATTGTGTCCCTACAACACATTGAATGAGGTCCATGTGTATCTCCATCTGGCCCTGTGAACATTACTTTACAGTAATAGGCAGTGGTGTAAAGTAACTACGTAAAATACTTAGAAGTATCTTTACTTTACTATTTATAGTTTTGATAACTTTAACTTTACTGCACAACATTCATAAAGAAAATGATATCGTTTTTACTCCCATACATTTTCCTTAACACCCAAAAGTACTTTTCGAATACTTAGCAGGACAGGAAAATGGTCCAATTCACACCCTTGGTCATCCCTACTGCCTCTGATCTGGCAGACTCATTAAACACAAGAAAACGCTTTGTTTGCAAATTATTTCTGATTGTTGGAGTGTGCCCTTTGGCTAACTGTAAATAAAATAACAAGGAAATGGTGCCGTCTGGTTTGCTTATAATAAATCATTTAAAATGATGTATAGCATTAAGTATATTCAAGTATTATTTTACTTGAGTCGTTTTTATTAAGGTATCTTTACTTTTACTGAAATATGACCAAATGGGTGCTCTTCCCACTACTGATAGTAGGTAGCACTGTAATCTGTCCATTTCCCATTTTGATGACGTTGAGACGCTGCTTGATGTGGCTATAAATGTTTGATGACATGATAACCTATTTGGGCAGTCCAGCCATGCAGATACACAGATATGTATATTTCATGATGGGAAGGTTAAACTTTTATGACTTGAGCATTCTACTTTGTAAAGTACGCACCTATCAGTCCGTACGGTTAGTCTATGCAAATTCTGACAACGATGCACCAACCAATAGAATAGCAGTTCTCTGGGAGTAAAGTCATCCCTCATTGATGGTTATTTAGTGGCTTGTCTTTTCCTGGTTAAGTAATACATGTATGGAGAAACACTATAATCTATTTGAACACTAAAAACTAGACGAAGCAAAACGTCTTTGAAACCTCTTTTTTTTTACACCAAAAGCAATTCCAAACTGTGGTACTAGCGTGACGTTGTGAATTATTTGGGGAGGTGAAAAGATTTTGACTGGAGAAGACAGGCATCACCTGGCCCATGAAACAAAGCTCTAGAAAGATTTCCATATCACTCTGCTTCCTGCTGCCAAGTGTGCACCCTGCTCTTTCTTCATTCTCTCTCTATCCATCACACTCTCTCTCTCTCGAATCGCTCTTTCTCTCTCTCTCTCTCTCTCTCTCTCTCTCTCTCTCTCCCTCTCTCATCGCTCTCTCTCTCTCTCCATCGCTCTCTCTCTCTCTCTCTCTCTCTCTCTATCTCTCTCTCTCCATCGCTCTCTCTCTCTCTCTCTCATCGCTCTCTCTCTCTCTCTCCATCGCTCTCTCTCTCTCTCTCCATCGCTCTCTCTCTCTCTCTCCATCGCTCTCTCTCTCTCTCTCTCTCTTTTCCTTCGTTCTTCTCCCTCAAGGGAAAACTACCTCCTACAGACACAGCAGCCAAATCCTAAGTTGACATGCCCTTGTATGATTCAACATTCACCCAAATGACTCACTGAGGTCAATGTATTCCTTACGTAAACATTTGAGTTCTGCATGCAGATCTCAGGTGATTTGGACCTGCATTAGACTTACTTAAGGACTTGTCTTACCCCTTCGAGACCCTTCAACAGTTTATGTCAGTTGGCATCATTAGGAGTGAAATATTCACAACATACCACGAGGCTCTGCATGTCCACAAACGCTTCAACATTCTGAAAGCTTTCATAAAAGATCTCCCGTTCTCTTTCCCCTACATACGTGTTCATCTTCTTCATGCAAGATGGCGTAGCAGTTCAGACGTCCTCTACCCTCCTCTTGTCGTGTCCTGTGTATATATATATTTACATATTTTTCTTCACTTATCTTTTGACATTTTTTCTTCTAAAAACTCAACCTCAAAGCACTCTCCTGCAACCCGCCTCACCAATTTAAAAAAGAAAGTA
Organism: Salmo trutta; assembly: GCF_901001165.1. NCBI lineage: Eukaryota > Metazoa > Chordata > Actinopteri > Salmoniformes > Salmonidae > Salmo > Salmo trutta. The sequence continues at coordinate 45,994,203 of NC_042968.1, forward strand.
TTATTTACCTCATCTGAATTCCACAACAGAAGCTAGCCAGAGGTTAGCCATTTTCACTGGCTAACGTTGGAGTTCAGCTAGCCACGGTTAGCTGTCCTCAGCTATCCATTAGCTCGAAAAGCTATCGCCAGTTTTTGTACAGCGCGACTCAGACCAGAGCATACCGGACCTATTCTCTCTCCTTTCCCCGATTTCTACCGCAGGCTCTAGACATTTACACCTGGATCTTGCAGCTAACTAGCTGCTACCTGAGTGACTATTGGCAACGTCGGTCACGGAATTAACACACATTATTACGGAGCTAGCCAGCTGAAGTGTTCCGTCAGCCACTCGTGGGCTTTTCCTGAGCTAGCCAGCTGAAGTGTCTCCTGGGCCAGAATCACCTATCCTGACCCTTTTTACTGCCGATACGGAGCCCCATCAGGTCTTCACGACTGGACCACCGACGTTATCTGCCCGAGGGAGTTATCCAACTGGCCCCTCCGTCGCGACGTAACCTGATCGCCCATCTGCGGCCGGCTAATCGTTAGCTGTCTTATCGGCTGCGATCTGAATAGGTCTATCGGACACTTTTCTTGGGCCACTATAACTAACTATTTTGCCAACTTGGACAGGTCCCCCCTTCCACACGGAACCCCACTAACCCACAGACGGAAACGCACGAGGTGGCTAAAAACAGACCTCCCTCCATCTTCCACCAGCTTGCTACCTATGGCCCGACTAGCTGTCTGAATCTCACTGGACCCTTTGATCACTCGGCTAAGCATGCCTCTCCTTAATGTCAATATGCAATGTCCATTGCTGTTCTGGTTAGTGTTTATTGGCTTATTTCACTGTAGAGCCTCTAGCCCTGCTCATTATACCTTATCCAACCTCTCAGTTCCTCCACCCTCACATGCGATGACATCTTCTGGTTTCAATGATGTTTCTAGAGACAATATCTCTCTCATAATCACTAAATGCTTAGGTTTACCTCCTCTGTACTCACATCCCACCATACCATTGTCTGTACATTATACCTTGAAGCTATTTTATCGTCCCCAGAAACCTGCTCCTTTTTCTCTCTATTCTGGACGTCACAGACGACCAATTCTTATAGCTTTTAGCCGTACCCTCATACTTATTCTTCTCTGCTCCTCTGGGGATGTAGAGGTGAATCCAGGCCCTGCAGTGCCTGGCTCCACTCCTACTCCCCAGGCGCTCTCTTTTGATGACTTCTGTAACCGTAATAACCTTGGTTTCATGCATGTTAACATTAGAAGCCTCCTCCCTAAGTTTGTTTTATTCACTGCTTTAGCACACTCTGCCAACCCGGATGTCCTAGCTGTGTCTGAATCTTGGCTTAGGAAGTCCACCAAAAACTCTGAAATCTTCATCCCTAACTACAACGTTTTCAGACAAGATAGAACGACCAAAGGGGGCGGTGTTGCAATCTACTGCAGAGATAGCCTGCAGAGTTCTGTCCTGCTATCCAGGTCTGTACCCAAACAATTTGAACTTCTACTTTTAAAAATCCACCTCTCCAAAAACAAGTCTCTCACCGTTGCCGCCTGCTATAGACCCCCCTCGGCCCCTAGCTGTGCTCTGGACACCATATGTGAACTGATTGCCCCCCATCTATCTTCAGAGCTCGTGCTACTAGGTGACCTAAACTGGGACATGCTTAACACTCCAGCCATCCTACAATCCAAGCTTGATGCCCTCAATCTCACACAAATTATTAATGAACCCACCAGGTACAACCCCAAAGCCGCAAACACTGGCACCCTCATAGATATCATCCTAACCAATGTGCCCTCTAAATACACCTCTGCTGTTTTCAACCAAGATCTCAGCGATCACTGCCTCATTGCCTGCACCCGTAATGGGTCAGCGGTCAAACGACCTCCACTCATCACTGTCAAACGCTCCCTGAAACATTTCAACGAGCAAGCCTTTCTAATCGACCTGGCCCTGGTATCCTGGAAGGATATTGACCTCATCCCGTCAGTAGAGGATGCCTGGTTATTTTTTTTAAATGCCTTCCTCACCATCTTAAATAAGCATGCCCCTTTCAAGAAATGTAGAACCAGGAACAGATATAGCCCTTGGTTCTCCCCAGACCTGACTGCCCTGAACCAACACAAAAATATCCTGTGGCGTTCTGCATTAGCATCGAACTGCCCCCGCGATATGCAACTTTTCAGGGAAGTTAGAAACCAATACACACAGGCAGTTAGAAACGCCAAGGCTGGCTTTTTCAAACAGAAATTTGCTTCCTGCAACTCAAACTCTAAAAAGTTCTGGGACATTGTAAAGTCCATGGAGAATAAGAACCCTTCCTCCCAACTGCCCACTGCACTGAGGATAGGAAACTCTGTCACCACCGATAAGCCCACTATAATTGAGAATTTCAATAAGCATTTTTCTACGGCTGGCCATGCTTTCCACCTAACTACCCCTACTGCATTCAACAGCACTGCACCCCCCACAGCTACTCGCCCAAGCCTCCCCCATTTCTCCTTCTCCCAAATCCATTCAGCTGATGTTCTGAAAGAGCTGCAAAATCTGGACCCCTACAAATCAGCTTGGCTTGACAATCTGGACCCTTTCTTTCTAAAATTATCTGCCGAAATTATTGCAACCCCTATTACTAGCCTGTTCAATCTCTCTTTCGTGTCGTCTGAGATTCCATAGATTGGAAAGCAGCTGCTGTCATCCCCCTCTTCAAAGGAGGTGACACTCTTGACCCAAATTGCTACAGACCTATATCCATCCTACCCTGCCTTTTCGAATCCCACCGCACCCTCTCCGCTATGCAATCTGGTTTCAGAGCTGGTCATGGGTGCACCTCAGCCACGCTCAAGGTCCTAAACGACATCGTAACCGCCATCGATAAGAAACAATACTGTGCTGCAGTATTCATTGACCTGGCCAAAGCTTTTGACTCTGTTAATCACCACATCCTCATCGGCAGACTCAGTAGCCTTGGTTTCTCAAACGATTGCGTCGCCTGGTTCACCAACTACTTCTCTGACAGAGTTCAGTGTGTCAAATCGGAGGGCCTGCTGTCCGGACCTCTGGCAGTCTCTATGGGGTACCACAGGGTTCAATTCTTGGGCCAACTCTTTTCTCTGTATACATCAATGATGTCGCTCTTGCTGCTGGTGAGTCTCTGATCCACCTCTACGCAGACGGCACCGTTCTGTATACTTCTGGCCCTTCTTTGGGCACTGTGTTAACAACCCTCCAGACGAGCTTTAATGCCATTCAACTCTCCTTCCGTGGTCTCCAACTGCTCCTAAACACAAGTAAAACTAAATGCATGCTCTTCAACCGATCGCTGCCTGCACCTGCCCGCCAGTCCAGCATCACTTCTCTGGACGGTTCTAACTTAGAATTTGTGGACAACTACAAATACCTAGGTGTCTGGTTAGACTGTAAACTCTCCTTCCAGACTCACATCAATCATCTCCAATCCAAAGTTAAATCTAGAATTGGCTTCCTATTTCGCAACAAAGCATCCTTCACTCATGCTGCCAAACATACCCTCGTAAAACGAACCATCCTACCAATCCTCAACTTCGGCGATGTCATTTACAAAATAGCCTCCAATACCCTACTCAACAAGCTGGATGCAGTCTATCACAGTGCCATCCGTTTTGTCACCAAAGCCCCATATACTACCCACCACTGCGACCTGTACGCTCTCGTTGGCTGGCCTTCGCTTCATAATCGTCGCCAAACACATTGGCTCCAGGTCATCTACAAGACCCTGCTAGGTAAAGTCCCCCCTTATCTCCGCTCACTGGTCACCATAGCAGCACCCACCGGTAGCACGCGCTCCAGCAGGTATATCTCTCTGGTCACCCCTAAAGCCAACTCCTCCTTTGGTCGTCTCTCCTTCCAGTTCTCTGCTGCCAATGACTGGAACAAACTACAAAAATCTCTGAAACTGGAAACACTTATCTCCCTCACTAGCTTTAAGCACCAGCTATCAGAGCAGCTCCCAGATCACTGCACCTGTACATTGCCCATCTATAATTTAGCCCAAACTACTACCTCTTCCCCTACTGTATTTATTTATTTTATTTATTTTGCTCCTTTGCACCATATTATTTATATTTTAACTTTGAACTTTCTTCAAACTACAAATCTACAATTCCATGTTTTACTTGCTATACTTTATTTACTTTGCCACCATGGCCTTTTTTGCCTTTACCTCCCTTATCTCACATCATTTGCTCACATTGTATATAGTCGTATTTTTTTCTACTGCATCATTGATTGTATGTTGTTTTACTCCATGTGTAACTCTGTGTTTTTGTATGTTGTCGAACTGCTTTGCTTTATCTTGGCCAGGTCGCAATTGTAAATGAGAACTTGTTCTCAACTTGCCTACCTGGTTAAATAAAGGTGAAATAAATAAAATAAATAAAAAATCTCCATATCCAAACTGGTTGAAATTAAAACTTGATTATTAATTAGGTTTTGTAGTTAAAGCTTGAAAGTAGACCTGCTTGCGTACAAAACAAAAAAGTCACAGGCCTTTGTTCAATGTCATTGTACATCTATATAAAGACCCATGGAGGGCAATAATGATCAAATCACTGCTTTTTATCTAATCATGTTTATCACCAACATGACAAGATGTGAACGTTAATTCCTTTTTGGGAAAAGGGACAACATTACAAACACATCACACACACATGCATCACACATGCGCACATGTGCACGTGCACACACACACACACACACACACACACACACACACACACACACACACACACACACACACACACACACACACACACACACACACACACACACACACACACACACACACACACACACACACACACACACACACACACACTCAAGCTGCTGTCAAAGGATGAGATGCTATAAACCTGATGCACAGGTGTGTGTGTGTGTATGTTTGTGTGTGTCTGTGGAAAATAAGATTTCTAAACTCCTAGAACAGATATGCTGTGAAAAATCTGCACATATAACTCATTGGAATGTACGTGCAGCTGCTGGAATAGCCTCACTGGTACCCCGTTTATAATGATCTGTATGTTATGATACCAACATGAGGGTAATATACAGTACCTCACTGGTACCCTGTTTATAATGATCTGTATGTTATGATACCAACATGAGGGTAATATACAGTACCTCACTGGTGCCCTGTTTATAATGATCTGTATGTTATGATACCAACATGAGGGTAATATACAGTACCTCACTGGTACCCTGTTTATAATGATCTGTATGTTATGATACCAACATGAGGGTAATATACAGTACCTCACTGGTACCCTGTTTATAATGATCTGTATGTTATGATACCAACATGAGGGTAATATACAGTACCTTGGCTCATGCTTCTCCACTTTCAACAGAAAATATCTTAGATGGGTACCTCCCGCTGGAGTTGATTTGCTTGGTTGAGGTCTCGGTTCATATCGCCTGCAGGAAAGAACAACTAAAACATCAGATTTTATCTTGGAATCCTACACAGATCTGTATGTTTCATTATGTTAAGGTTAAACTGTTATGACTTTAGCATTCTACTTGGTAAAGTACACACGTCTCAGTATGTACGGTCAGTCTATGCAAATTTTGAACCACAATGCACCAATAGAATAGCAGTTCTCTGACGGTCAAGGCATCCCTCATTTATGGACATTTAGTGGCTTGTCTTTTCCCCGGTTGAGAAGTGTCTGTTCTGCTGGAGGCTGCTGAGTCCTGATCTCCTCTACTCCAGACACTTCACTCTCTCAACAGCTGATGACAGGGTCTGTTTTTGGTTTCATCAGAATGAATGTGCCATAGAATTGTACTTCCACTATCCTAAGTCTTATACGAAAGGCTGGATTCCAATTCCAAAAAGTCCGGATTCCAATTCCGAAAAGGCTGGATTCCAATTCTGAAAAGGCTGGATTCCAATTCTGAAAAGGCTGGATTCCAATTCTGAAAAGGCTGGATTCCAATTCCAAAAAGGCTGGATTCCAATTCCAAAATGGCTGGATTCCAATTCTGAAAAGGCTGGATTCCAATTCCAAAAAGGCTGGATTCCAATCCCGAAAAGGCTGGAATCCAATTCTGAAAAGGCTGGATTCCAATTCCAAAAAGGCTGGATTCCAATTCCAAAATGGCTGGATTCCAATTCTGAAAAGGCTGGAATCCAATTCTGAAAAGGCTGGATTCAAATTCCGAAAAGGCTGGATTCCAATTCCAAAAAGGCTGGATTCCAATTCCAAAATGGCTGGATTGCAATTCTGAAAAGGCTGGATTCCAATTCCAAAAAGGCTGGATTCCAATCCCGAAAAGACTGGATTCCAATTCTGAAAAGGCTGGATCCCCATTCCGACTAGTCCACCCGGAGTGGTGAAATTCATTCAGGAATTCATTCACATTTTGAGAAAAGTGATTTAAAAAATAATGTGGAGAAATCAAAGGTATATGAATGAGTTAGTCACTTTGGCTGAACGAATCTGCTAAAGGACCCCAGACTTGTCTAGGTCTACATGGTTAGGGAGCAAACCATTAGGCTGACTCCTGTGGTAGAACTCTAACGGAAATACAAGATCTTTAGATCCTTAGAACAGAGATTCTGGGAACAAATCTGCACAACTTTTTGAGAATGACCCAACCCTGAGGCTTTCAATCAGCTAGTTGGAAAATGGTGTGTTGTTCTCAGTGTTACTGAGTGGACAAAGGTCATAGCATTGTAATGTGAGTGGTGTGTTGTTCTCAGTGTTACTGAGTGGACAACGGTCAGAGCATTGTAATGTGAGTGGTGTGTTGTTCTCAGTGTTACTGAGTGGACAACGGTCATAGCATTGTATTGTGAGTGGTGTGTTGTTCTCAGTATTACTGAGTGGACAACGGTCATAGCATTGTATTGTGAGTGGTGTGTTATTCTCAGTATTACTGAGTGGACAACGGTCATAGCATTGTATTGTGAGTGGTGTGTTGTTCTCAGTATTACTGAGTGGACCAAGGTCATAGCATTGTATTGTGAGTGGTGTGTTGTTCTCAGTATTACTGAGTGGACAACGGTCATAGCATTGTATTGTGAGTGGTGTGTTGTTCTCAGTATTACTGAGTGGACAACGGTCATAGCATAGTATTGTGAGTGGTGTGTTGTTCTCAGTATTACTGAGTGGACAACGGTCATAGCATTGTATTGTGAGTGGTGTGTTGTTCTCACTATTACTGAGTGGACAAAGGTCATAGCATTGTATTGTGAGTGGTGTGTTGTTCTCAGTATTACTGAGTGGACAACGGTCAGAGCATTGTATTGTGAGTGGTGTGTTGTTCTCAGTATTACTGAGTGGACAAAGGTCATAGCATTGTATTGTGAGTGGTGTGTTGTTCTCAGTATTACTGAGTGGACAACGGTCATAGCATTGTAATGTGAGTGGTGTGTTGTTCTCAGTATTACTGAGTGGACAACGGTCATAGCATTGTATTGTGAGTGGTGTGTTGTTCTCAGTATTACTGAGTGGACAACGGTCATAGCATTGTATTGTGAGTGGTGTGTTGTTCTCAGTATTACTGAGTGGACAACGGTCATAGCATTGTACTGTGAGTGGTGTGTTGTTCTCAGTATTACTGAGTGGACAACGGTCATAGCATAGTATTGTGAGTGGTGTGTTGTTCTCAGTATTACTGAGTGGACAACGGTCATAGCATAGTATTGTGAGTGGTGTGTTGTTCTCAGTATTACTGAGTGGACAAAGAACAGGAGCTCGTCATAGAACTAAGAATATGTGTGCCTCTCGTACGATCAACTACCACACCACCTCCAAGAGAAAGAGACTAACTAATGCTGCTGAATGGATAACAGAAAGAATGTGATCTCCTTTATTTTCTCTCTGCTACTCAACAGTGGTGTGGGCAAAGTACTGTCACCTTCCTGAAATATTCACTGTGTGATCCGCTCCTATCTTCCATTTTCTGAAGTGCAGGGTAAAAAAAGTCACCAATTTAACTTAGAGAGGATACCAGCAATCTCGTTTATGCTCCCGAAAACGACCTTATTATTTAATAACAGGGGTAAGGGATTACAACCAATGCCTGGGTGTCGTTCATAGGAACAAACTGTCCCAAAACAATTTTTTTTCCTGTTTCGTTTGTTCTCACTCTCCTCCTCCTGTTTTTTTTGTCAGAAAATGATCCACATGTTAGCTAGCTACTTCATTCTTTATCATTACACCAGAGGCTGTGAGAAGAACAGTGTTGATAAACCTCAGAAATAAACCGTGAGACTGATGGTGGGTTAAGTGACTTGATTTAGGGCCGCGCTCAGCCACCTAAGAGAGATGGTGGAGCGATGTAATCAACATGGGGTCAGTGAAAAGCTCATCTATTACAGGACTGAAAGGAGGCCCCATCACAGCTTTACTAATGGGCTTTTAAATAGACCTGCTGAAGGACCACCGGCGGAGTCCCACTAGCCTGACTAGTTCAGCGACTCATTCCCTGTAATTCAATGCATTTTAAAACCAGCCTTAAAGTGAATTACCATGTAGTGGCCTTAATGGAGTAAAAGTAAAGGGAAATGAAATAGTGAACACACCTGAATGATCTCTAAAACTTTACATTGAAACAGAAGAACCAATGCTATGGTTTTAGGAATCTATTTCAGAGTTGTGTCTGTTGTACCAGCTCTAGCCCTCTAGAGAGAGATGGGACAGCGGGTCACAAAGCACAAGTTCTGACCACTGGAGCCCAAAATGAAACACCATGGCAGAGCAGTGAGGGCCGGGAAGCAGGGAGCAGCTCATTTCATGGGCCAACAGCAGAGAGCTGCAGGACTTCCCACTGACTGGATAACACATTGGGCGGAGAAGAGGGGTCCTTTAGAGCGAAAGAGAGAGAGTTTGTGTGTGTCTGTGTGTGTGTGTGTGTATGTGTGTGTTAACAACGTCAACCCTCCAAAACCAGATTGGAAGAGACAGCAAGCTGTTACAGTCCAGTCTTCCTGCATTTCCATCTGTCACACACCAGGTGGTTGTTGTGAAAAAGTGTGTGTTGTCCGCGAACCAGTTGTAAACGCTCAACAGATAACTGACTTCTAGGTGCCTGATAATGGCAACCTGTTATCAAGTGGAAAACGTTGATATAGCCTACCACTCAAAGCGTGTGCACCCACACTGTACAGAATAGCTGGTTGCCCATGGCGATGATATACAGCCCAGGCAACATAAGTGGTTGTCGTGGATATCCTGGCTGTGGTTCATAACGACAGATACAGTATATCGACTACGGCTTTCTCATCATGTTCTCAAGCCAGTCATTGCAGACAGTCGTTGCTTGACCCTGTGAAGAGTAGATTATCCACGCCTAATTTCATACGAAATAAAAAAGCGAGGACATTCTTTCTCTCCTTTTATCAAGCTCCTGGACAGTCTGAAAATAGCAGCTGGGGAATATAAATATTTTAAAAGAATATGTAAAATTAGACTGATTTCTCAGGCTCCACTTTGAAGTGTTGTCATGGTAGCTGAGATGTGCTTCACACTCTTCAAGTGAGTCACGGTACTTCTAAAACGTCCTCACTCACCAGACTGTCTGTGACAGCATCTCCAGAACCAAGAAGCCAAGCAGTATTGCTGTGTGGTTCATGACAGACATAACTAGGCGATTCCTCATCTTCTCTCCATGACCCTGCGAAAGTAAAATTGTTTATGATAATCACACCACAGATGGGCTGCAGTGAAAACATAGAAAATAAAGACAGGAAGAAATTGCAACCGGCTGGAATGTAGGTCTGCTATTTTGAGTGGGAAATCATTCTTAGGAGGAAGTTGTGTTTCACTGTACCGTACGCCACTGCTAGGTTGATTGTTGGGCAAACTTTACCTCAGAAAGAGGCAGTAGGAACCCCCCTATGGAGTTGATCCTTTCCTCCCAGAAGGGAGAAGAAAACTGTGATTTACTGGAACAAGCCTCTCTCCCGAATCTAGCTTTACCATCTTCTGGGGCCTGCTGTGTAACAGAGCAATCTACTTTTTTTCTCAAACTATTAAATACATTTGTAAATCCGTTTGTCCACAGTAATTTAAATTAAAATGATTCTCAGTATTTCATATTAGAATGAAGGTTGTTCTCTCAACATTGGTTTTTACCAACAAAAAGTACCAGGCGTTCAACGTTTTTCACATAAAAATGTCACCTCCCCCAATCCATCCGCAGGGGCTAAAAGTTCACCCATTTTCTCTGGTCTTACTTAAATAAAACTTTCCCAACCCTCCATTACATTGCTTATCTCTCTCCATAGGGGTGGTGGGTAAATTAAATTACTTATCTCCAACTTCATTAACTCTGTTATCTTTCGGTAAGGCGCATATCCAAATTAGATTTCCATTAAACACCACAAGCAGCTTTTTTAATACTCAACCGCACAAAGGGATTTGGAGTTTGTTTTTTACACAAAGAGAACTAAGCGTATTGGGTCGATGTCTTCCTGTGCCGAGCAGAACTGAGTTCTCTTTGAGTTGGCTGTGGTGACTCAGCGTATCTCTGGTACCTAAAACTGCTGATCTAGGATCAAATTAGAACAAACATATTAGGCCGTGTTAAAGGTGTTTTCTGTACTGCTAAAAGACAAAGCGAGACAATAGCACTCTATCCATTGTCCACTGATGGAGAAATCAGCACCATGGAGAGTTCCACATGATGCTGAAGGGAATCTTCAACTCACAGTAACAATGGGGTTATGATCAAACATCTCAAGTTAGCACTGGGCTTCAGTTTACTGAATCCACCAATAATCTGTCAGTGTAGGTGCATTCCATTTAGTTCGGCAGGTTGGCAGAGTTTGCACATTTGAGACCATTCAATTGGTCCTAAAGAGCGTGGTAAAACTAATGTGCCCTGTCTCTCTCCGAGGGTGAGAGCTGATGACTGCCACAGTGTGTCAACTCCCTGGGTTGTAGTGTTTCAGCTGCACTGTCAACACGCGTGTTTGCTTGGTGATGAGCACAAACACACTCTCCTCTCCTGTGTGAGTTGGCACTAGGGACTGCACACACAAAGACTAATGACACGGTGTCATTTTACATCTTCTAGTTTCCAATCTATTTCTACACCGGAATGAACTAAACTCTAAACTGGACATGAACTAAACTCTAAACTGGACATGAACTAAACTCTAAACTGGACATGAGCTAAACTCTAAATTGGACATGAACTAAACTCTAAATTGGACATGAACTAAACTCTAAACTGGACATTAACTAAACTCTAAATTGGACATGAACTAAACTCTAAATTGGACATGAACTAAACTCTAAATTGGACATGAACTAATCTCTAAACTGGACATGAACTAAACTCTAAACTGGACATGAACTAAACTCTAAATTGGACATGAACTAAACTCTAAATTGGACATGAACTAATCTCTAAACTGGACATGAACTAAACTCTAAACTGGACATGAACTAAACTCTAAACTGGACATGAACTAAACTCTAAACTGGACATGAACTAAACTCTAAACTGGACATGAACTGAACTCTAAACTGGACATGAACTAAACTCTAAACTGGACATGAACTAAACTCTAAACTGGACATGAACTCAACTCTAAACTGGACATGAACTAAACTCTAAACTGGACATGACTTAGTTGGAGAGATGGTGCAGCTCTGAGAACCTGATGGTCTGGAGGGACATGTAGAGATGGTGCAGCTCTGAGTATTTGAAGGCCTGGAGGGACATGTAGAGATGGTGCAGCTCTGAGTATTTGAAGGCCTGGAGGGACATGGAGAGATGGTGCAGCTCTGAGTATTTGAAGGCCTGGAGGGACATGGAAAACAGCTCCTTCTCACATGGTTAGAGTCATTATCCCATTATAAAGCTAGAATTAACAACTTCGCTCCTTTCTCAGCCATCTCCCTATCTCTGCTCAAATTACTCCACAAATTAGCTGTGCTGAGGCCTTAAAAAAACAATTACCCCCATCCCCCCAGGATCACAAGGAGCCTGGGACTGAGTTTATCTCAATGAGAGAGTCCATTTGTTTTCCCTGTTTTATTCCTTTATTCAAATGTCTAGGTAATTTAATGCCACAGCAGATGTGGCCTCTTTGTTGGTTGGCGAGCCACTAGGATTGCAGCAACTTGACGAAGAAACACAGCCCTTGGGAGAGAGAGATAGAGAGAGAGAGAGAGAGACAGAGAGAGAGAGAGAGAGAGAGAGAGAGAGAGAGAGAGAGAGAGAGAGAGAGACAGAGAGAGTGAGACAGAGAGAGAGAGACAGCGAGAGAGAGACAGAGAGAGAGAGAGAGAGAGAGAGAGAGAGAGAGAAAGAGAGAGAGAGAGAGAGGGATAGACAGATACTTGGTCTTTCCAAAACACTTCATAGTTTCCCCGCTGGTCAGTATTTCTCGAAACCCAACTTCTCTAATCGTCTCATGGAATGCAGTAACGCTCACTCTCAGGAGGTGTCTGTGCCTGAGTGTGATGATGGCATGGGGGACAGTATTTACCGCCGCTCCACATCGCTATCTCCAGCTGTGTTTATGCAACCACTGCATCAGCACACTAGCTTTGAAGCTAGGAGAGAGAGAGACGGGCGAGCACCGGGGGAGAGATCACCAGTATCTTCTGCTTGGGAGAGTAATGACATGATCATACAAACAGCAGGGGGGAATTTCCATACATCACGGAAACACAACGCTGTCTGAATGAAAGATCTCTTTTTGTTGTGCAAATTGCATCTACGTTTTCCCTCAGAAATATACATCTTAATATATACCCGTGTTGAAATAAATAGATTGGACCTGTCGTATGGAATCTTGTTTAGATTAGAAGTCTTCGTTTTTTTAATGCCTCCTGGAGGCTTTCTGGATTCGTATTAGCATAATAAGTGCTGGATATTGTTTCCATAGAAACACGATGTTGACTTTTTCGACCACACTATTGATGCTTTTTAATGCCTTGTTTGTATTTAGTTTTTGTTCTGATTCCTGGTTCCTTCCTGATAATACAGCTTCCCTGTGGCTCAGTTGGTAGAGCATGGTGTTTCCAACGCCAGCATGGTGTGTGCAACGCCAGGGTTGTGGGTTTGATTCCCACGGGGGGCCAGTACAAAAAAAAAAAAAAAAGGCATGAAATGAATGAAATGTATGCATTTACTACTGTAAGTCACTCTGGATAAGAGCATCTGCTAAATGACTAAAATGTAACACTTTCACTTTCTAGTATGTGTTCCATTCTCACTTGGAAAGTACCAGCTAAGCTTCTCACCTTGACACATTCCAAGAGAAACAGATGTCACATGTAACCAGGAGGATCTTCAAAGATCAGGCTCTTACACAAGGTACCCACCTCTATCTATTGGCAAGGCTTTATACATTATGACATTTATAAAATTGGCTCCCCCAAAATGTCAAAATAAAATTTTTATGAGAAAAACGCTGCAGGCAAGAGATATAACTAACTGCCGGGCATAATGTGGTAGAATGAGCCTTCCTGCTGGTCAAGTTCCCTCTTGCTTAAGCACCTATTGATAATTTAAATTCTATTAGGTGCAGGGTGATACATCTAGCCACTAGGAAGAGGAGTGGCTGAATGTCTCTCACCTGAGAAACTGTGGAAGGGACATTACTTTTTAATGCAGTAACGATTACACATGGTGTGTGTGTGTGTGTGTGTGTGTGTGTGTGTGTGCGTGCGTGCATGTGTGCGTGCATGTGTGTGTGAATCAGAGATAGGAAGAAAGATGGCTAGAGAGAGCGATGAAAGAGAAAGGAAGAGAAACGCTGAGGCGGTAAGAAACGGCGAGGCTGTAAGAAACGGTGAGGCGGTACGAAACGTTGAGGCGGTAGGAAACGCTGAGGCGGTAAGAAACGGTGAGGCGGTAGGAAACGGTGAGGCGGTACGAAACGTTGAGGCGGTAGGAAACGCTGAGGCGGTAGGAAACGGTGAGGCGGTAAGAAATGGTGAGGCGGTAGGAAACGGTGAGGCGGTAAGAAACGTTGAGGCGGTAGGAAACGCTGAGGCGGTAGGAAACGGTGAGGCGGTAAGAAACGGTGAGGCGGTAGGAAATGGTGAGGCGGTAAGAAACAGTGAGGCGGTAAGAAACGGTGAGGCGGTAAGAAACGTTGAGGCGGTACGAATTGGTGAGGCGGTAGGAAACGTTGAGGCGGTACGAAACGTTGAGGCGGTAGGAAACGCTGAGGCGGTAGGAAACGGTGAGGCGGTAAGAAACGGTGAGGCGGTAGGAAACGCTGAGGCGGTAGGAAACGGTGAGGCGGTAAGAAACGGTGAGGCGGTAGGAAACGGTGAGGCGGTAAGAAACGGTGAGGCGGTAAGAAACGGTGAGGCGGTAAGAAACGTTGAGGCGGTACGAATTGGTGAGGCGGTAGGAAACGTTGAGGCGGTACGAAACGTTGAGGCGGTAGGAAACGCTGAGGCGGTAGGAAACGGTGAGGCGGTAAGAAACGGTGAGGCGGTAGGAAACGGTGAGGCGGTAAGAAACGGTGAGGCTGTAAGAAACGGTGAGGCGGTACGAAACGTTGAGGCGGTAGGAAACGCTGAGGCGGTAGGAAACGGTGAGGCGGTAAGAAACGGTGAGGCGGTAGGAAACGGTGAGGCGGTACGAAACGTTGAGGCGGTAGGAAACGCTGAGGCGGTAGGAAACGGTGAGGCGGTAAGAAACGGTGAGGCGGTAGGAAACGGTGAGGCGGTAAGAAACGTTGAGGCGGTAGGAAACGCTGAGGCGGTAGGAAACGGTGAGGCGGTAAGAAACGGTGAGGCGGTAAGAAACGGTGAGGCGGTAGGAAACGTTGAGGCGGTAGGAAACGCTGAGGCGGTACGAATTGGTGAGGCGGTAGGAAACGTTGAGGCGGTACGAAACGTTGAGGCGGTAGGAAACGCTGAGGCGGTACGAATTGGTGAGGCGGTAGGAAACGCTGAAGCGGTACGAAACGTTGAGGCGGTAGGAAACGCTGAGGCGGTAGGAAACGTTGAGGCGGTAGGAAACGGTGAGGCGGTACGAAACGTTGAGGCGGTAGGAAACGCTGAGGCGGTACGAATTGGTGAGGCGGTACGAAACGTTGAGGCGGTAGGAAACGCTGAGGCGGTAGGAAACGCTGAGGCGGTAGGAATTGGTGAGGCGGTTGGAAACGGTGAGGCGGTACGAAACGTTGAGGCGGTACGAATTGGTGAGGCGGTAAGAAACGTTGAGGCGGTAGGAAACGTTGAGGCGGTACGAATTGGTGAGGCGGTAAGAAACGGTGAGGCGGTAGGAAACGTTGAGGCGGTACGAATTGGTGAGGCGGTAAGAAACGTTGAGGCGGTACGAATTGGTGAGGCGGTAAGAAACGGTGAGGCGGTAAGAAACGTTGAGGCGGTAAGAAACGGTGAGGCGGTAAGAAACGGTGAGGCGGTAAGAAACGCTGAGGCGGTAAGAAACGGTGAGGCGGTAAGAAACGCTGAGGCGGTAAGAAACGGTGAGGCGGTAGGAAACGCTGAGGCGGTAAGAAACGGTGAGGCGGTAAGAAACGGTGAGGCGGTAAGGAACGCTGAGGCGGTACGAAACGTTGAGGCGGTAGGAAACGCTGAGGCGGTAAGAAACGGTGAGGCGGTAGGAAACGTTGAGGCGGTAAGGGAAAACAGTTCAGAACGTGTGTGTGTGTGTGTGTGTGTGTGTGTGTGTGTGTGTGTGTGTGGTTCTATGCCCAAAATAATACAGTCACTGATAATAAGAAGTAGTCATTCAAAGAATGTTAATCTGTTATGATGGAAGGAAATGATAAAAGCCACAGCACCTAACACAGTATGGATGTCACTGCCATGAATCACTGCATATCTGATACAATCACATCTATCAAGCTGGATTCATTCATTATGTTCAAGACAAATGAATCAAAGGCAGAGATTCTGTGATATATTTTCAGAGGATTCGTATGGCTCCGGCTTAGAAGAATGGTCATAAACCACTGGAAGCTCAACAGAGGTCTGAGTTGTTGTTCAATAAGAAGGGATTTCTTTCCAACCACAGCCAACCTCTGCAGTAAATCTAGTGGCAGTAAGGACAGTTTGGTACTGAGTCGGGAGGGATTCATGGCTGGAAGGTTTCTCTGGCTCCTCCTTGTCAGTTATTGAAGAGTAAACCTGGAAAACACCTGCCCAATGTAAGAGGAAATACATGTGATCTTTGTTACACATAGATTTTGGGCCAAGGTGTGCTAATATGCTTTCGTCACTGCTGATATCTTGTTCATGTATGTATTTTTTTTAAAATGATCTAGGCAAGTCTATTAAGAACAAATTCTTATTTTCAATGACGGCCTACCAGGGAACAGTGGGTTAACTGCCTTGTTCAGGGGCAGAACAACAGATTTTTACCTTGTCAGCTCAGGGATTCAATCCAGCAACCTTTCAGTTACCGGGCCACCGCTCTAACCACTAGGCTACCTGCCGCTCCTATTAATTCAGCCATGAGATTTAGCCCAGTTTGTAGACTATGAAATGTTGATGGCTAAAGCTATATTAACAATATTCCGCCCTATAATGGATAAATCACAGCATTCATTTGATTCCATTAAACACATAGCCTATGCATCACCTGAGGAGATATGAAACAAGGTGCCATCTGTTTTCAGTAGCCAATATTATGCTTGTCTTTTGTCTTGTTGGAGGCATTCAGTCAGAATGAGTGCTCTCACCATAGAGAGCTCAGCTGGCCAGATTGTTCACTGTCTCTGCTCTGGGCACAGCTTGGGTGGCAAACCTGAGAGGAAATGACCTCTTTTTAGCTCTCAGGCCAAACCACCTGCCACCACAACGGCAGGACTAAACAATGGCTGCAGATGCGTCAACCCGAACAACCTTGTGTGTGTGTGTGTGTGTGTGTGTGTGTGTGTGTGTGTGTGTGTGTGTGTGTGTGTGTGTGTGTGTGTGTGTGTGTGTGTGTGTGTGTCACTGTGCCTTTGTGCATGTAGTTCATATACGCCAGTGCAAAATCCAAACCAGACATGGTCAGGCATTTCCCGAGCTGAATCTACGTCCTGATACTTTTCCAATGACACAGCTTCCTCCTTCCCTTCATCATCGCTGATCTGCAATGGGCTTGATGGGTGAAAGTATAGGGATTTAAACCCCATGATATTGTCATCTATGTGCTTGTAACTTACTGGTGTTCCTACCTGGGTCTCCTCAAGACCACAAGACTGTGCTAGCCTGCTGAGCTTAAGTCTAGGCATTCGCCCAGGGAGCTAATGCAAGTCTTCGGGTCTCAGATGAGGTTATTCTATCATAAAAGGTGGTGAAAAACATTCACTCTTTTACATCCATCTGGACGAGAAACAAAGAAGTGGGTTTAAAAATATCTGTCTAAATGTACTGTGGCTTCCATCAGCAGAACTCTGTTTAATCCCCCTGACTACTAGATATTCCAGTTGGTCCTATTCCCCTGAGTAGGGCTATATAAAACCTCAGAGCTTTTGCCTGTCACTTAAATGTTACGCTGGGTCTCCAATGGTTGGTCCATATTCCCTTCCCGGTGGCAATTAGATGGGAATGCATTATGGATTCATCTGAACAGAGCCATATATAACATGTAAACATTTATAACCAGACAAACAGTATGTGTACACATACATATTTAGGACTGTTTGGGAGTGACATTGAGAAAGGACGTTGAATCTTTCTGATGTATAACATTCCCTGTTGTTAGGATACAGAGTTTTGAGAGTGCTCACCTGCACATTTTTGGGCCTTTTGTTCATAAGTCTGACTGCAGTGCGGTATTTCTGTAACAAAGAATATCAGACCACACAGTATATAATGGTAAGCTCTGATTGATCAAATAAACCTGGAGTTTTTTTTTTAACAGGACAGATTTATTTCAGGATAGGGAAATACACTTCAAAAGTCCAGCAAAGAAAAAAAACTATCTGCTCCCCTAGCCTCCGTGCACATCCAATTCTTTGGAGTTTCAGCTTAATTGTGTTTCACCGCATCGTTATTAAGTGCTGTCTCATTCCCATTATTTGAATTATGTCAAACTAGGATTTCTGCTGGCTACTTGACTCCTGATTTAAATCTCAGCCTCAGCAGCATGCGTCTTTATGGAGCCACAACGCGGTCCCTGCTAATAAGATTTATTTGGATCAATTTCACGTTTATTTCTCCAGAGGTTTAGTGTTTTATTTGTCTGATAAATCCCCTCCTACATCCCCATCCCCTGGCACAGAGAAAACAGACTTATTTCTGAAAGATGGGAATGAGGGTTGGATTATCATTGTGCAACCTGCCACTCTGGGGCCCACACAAGCCTTTAAAATAAAACAATGCAACTCAACACAGCACAGCACAGCAGTACAACGTACCACAATGCAACACAACAAAACACGATACAATGATACATTCCTCAGTGTAGTAAGATAATTTTTAGCTCAGCTGTCTGGATGGTCAATGTCTGTTTCTAAAAGTACAATTTCTAAAATACAGCCATAAGCTTTTCATTGGAAGTCCCATATGCCTGTAACAGTGAAGAAATTGGTTTCAAAATGTTGCTATGGACCATACCACAGTGACAAATATCATAATCTCACATCTAGACACTGACAAACAGCTGGCAGATACCTTAATAGATACCTGGCAGAAGGAAGGCAGACGTGTGATTACTGAAAGGAATATGATCCAATAGATATTGGATCAAACCATTTCTTTGTTTAATATGAGATGGACGCCATTCCACAATCACCTCTTGGGAAATCTCAACAGAGTGCATTCATTCTTCATTCTTAATCATGCCACAACGTGACTGTCAGGAGAATAACCAAACCGCAATAACCACATTAGCCGGCGTGTCCGTCATGGGGGGACGGAGCAGTAGGACGGATGGAGGCCTCTCAGCGGGGAGTCCATGTGGATTATGTGATTCTTAAACCATTCTAGAGCCTCATCACAACCCCCTGGTGTGGTGTACACTGAAACAGCTGAACACACAGTAGTGGATGGCTGATGTAGCACACGGTCTGTTACTGCAGAGCTGTAGCTAATGCCTGTGGTTGGAGGGACAGGAAGGTAGTATATGAGGTAAATAGCCCTAGACAGTGAATCGAGATGGATTATATATTCTTGCATTACTATACTGTAGTACAATATTAGTGGTGTAAAATATATTTTCAGCTGATGAAATGTTTGTAAAATATATTTGCAGCTAGTTTTTTACTGGAGAAACTTTTCCAGATTGGTAGATTTTAGTACCAGCAGTCCTATTCATCTGAATGTCTGCCAAGTTCTATTTCTACATGCATGATCCCATCCCTGGCACTGTCTGACTTAGTAGCCTTGTGAGGCTCCAGGACATTGTATTACTGCATGTCGCCGCTTCTTTTTAAATCTCAAGCTCAACACAAAGTATCCCTTAATTAAGAAAGCAGAATGGCGTTTGTCTCTAACGTCCTCGTTAGAAAAGACATTGAGATTGAAAAAAAGAGTATTAGAACAAATGACTTGTGTCCCTAGGTGAGGTAAGCTATGTTATTGAGTGACCTGCATAATAGCTTCCTTTTCTTGTATCAGCAAAGCTAATTTGTAAGGTAATTTACATGATGAGATGGAAGAATCTTAAATTCAATTAACAGTATTTCTTCTCCTGCTACAATAGGATAATTGTTGTAACAGCATGGGAAGAAATCTATAAGAACGTTTCTGGACATTGAAACGTGTGAGTGCCTCTAAATTGGAGGAAATATTCAACCCCCTGTAGAGCGAGAATTACTACTTGTTGAATTGGAATCTGGCAGACTTTCTTTCACTCCAGTTTTATTTTCTCTGTTTTTATGGAATTATTTACTATTTACAGACGTAGGATCTTAATTTGATCACTCTTTTGTTGCTGAGAATTTTCCTGCACAGCAGGAAATGCTAGCTTGTAGTGTATTTTAAATTTTTAAAAGGCTTCTAAAGTTTGTCATTTCCACTTCAAAATGGCAGACTTGATTAGCCCTAACGTAAAATGTATCAACCCCTACAAATTTGTTTGTTAATTATAATCCACATAATAATTCAAATTTCCCGTTGCTACAGTATTATTTTACTGCTGTAGCAAACTGTCTCAAATTAACTAGGGGATGAGTTAACCCAAGGCCCAGCCCTGGATGAGTTAACCCAAGGCCCAGCCCTGGATGAGTTAACCCAAGGCCCAGCCCTGGATGAGTTAACCCAAGGCCCAGCCCTGGATGAGTTAACCCAAGGCCCAGCCCTGGATGAGTTAACTCAAGGCCCAGCCCTGGATGAGTTAACCCAAGGCCCAGCCCTGGATGAGTTAACCCAAGGCCCAGCCCTGAATGACTTAACCCAAGGCCCTGTCCTATTTTTTTCCCACAAAGTGTAACAGACAGTTTCAAATAAACAGACTCCAAACAATAGCGGAGGGAGCGGAAGGGATTAGCTTGTATTGAAGATACACCCTTGCCAAAAGGTGATTAGTTTCCAACACCCTTGCATACATATTGAACACATTAAGTTGTTTTGGACGAGAGACACTGGACTGTTTCAATCCTCTGTGTGTGTACCTGTCCCGAATGACAAAGTCCACCGCATTGTATGAACAATATTCAGTGTTTGTTTTTGTTTTGTTCTCAGTTCACAGAGTACGCTGCAGCGCAGGAGATTTGTCGGCTGTTTACAAAACCTCATGCATTCATAATCACCCAGTTAACAATTGTATCAGAGTTTTGTGCACTCTGTGGGTATGCAAATACATTTACATATGAACATGCATATTCAAATGCTAATGTGTGGTGTTGACTCGGCTGCGTTCAGAGACGGACAAGGTTGCTGTTTTTATTGTGATGAAACATACACACGTGTTAATGGTTTATCCCCCCTGATTGCTTCCCTTTATCCCTGTACGTCATGTTTGTTCATTAACAGAGTTGTTTGTTGGGGTGAATAACAAGGCTGTTTGGGGTTGTTTCTGGTTTCTTGTATTTTGGGGTAGCTGTTTCTGGTAGTTTCCTGTATTTCGCCGTAGTTGTTTCTGGTAGTTTCTTGTATTTTGGGGAAGCTGTCGAGTATTTCTCCCCGCTCATTACATTCATTATTTTTTCATTGTGATTTATCTGGGGGTGAACCCCTACTTCCTGCAGCTGTGGTTTCTGGTATTTTAGGGTTGCTGTTTGGGGTTTATTCTGGTATTTTGGGGTTGCTGTATCTGACATTTTGCGTGTAGCTGTTTGGGGTTGTTTCTGGTATTTTTGGGTAGCAATTTGGGGTAGGACAGACATGGCAGCTCTGCTTCTAGCTCCTAAGCAACTTTGCAGTATTTTGTTTTTTGTATGTTATTTCTTACATTATTAGCCCAGAATGTTTTTTGTGTTATTGCATACAGCCGGAAATAACTTTTGGATAGCAGAGCGGCGGTAACTTGGATCCTTTGTTTGTACCCCCCAGGAAGTTGAACTTGTCCCAGAGGCTGCTCCAAGACACCTCCGACGGAGAAGAGGTATTCGGAGTGGAATTCTAGTCCGACTCAGGAGGCGTGCACACCATCCACCGCTTCTGAGTATATTACTCGCTAATGTTCAGTCCCTGGACAATAAAGTAGATGAGCTCAGGGTGAGGATCTCCTTCAAGAGAGACATCAGGCACCGTAACATACTCTGTTTCACGGAATCATGGCTCTCTCCAGATATACTGTCCCCATCCATACAGCCAGCTGGGTTCTCAGTACATCGTACAGACAGGTATAAAGAACTCTCCGTGAAGAAGAAAGGTGGTGGTGCATGTTTCAGATATTAACCTCTCTAGGGGAAGTGGGATGAAATCATCCCACACTATTCAACCGCCAGTGACAAATCAGAGCGCCAAATTTAAAACCACAAAATGTCATAATTCAAAGTTCTCAAAAATAGGACTATTTTACACAATTTTATAGATACACTTCTCCTGAATCGAACCACGTTGTCCGATTTCCAAAAGGCTTTACAGCGAAAGCAAAACATTAGATTATGTTAGGAGAGTACATAGACACAAAAAACCACACAGCCATTTCCAAACAACTAGCATGCATCACAAATACCCAAAACACAGCTAAATGCAGCACTAACCTTTGATGATCTTCATCAGATGACACTCCTAGGACATTATGTTATACAATACATGCATGTTTTGTTCAATCAAGTTCATATTTATATCAAAAAACAGCTTTTTACATTAGCATGTGACGTTCAGAACTAGCAAACTTCCGGTGAATTTACTAAATTGCTCACGATAAACGTTGACAAAATACATAACAATTATTTTAAGAATTATAGATACAGAACTCCTTTATGCAATCGCCATGTCCGATTTTAAAATAGCTTTTCGGCGAAAGCACATTTTGCAATATTCTGAGTACATAGCTCGGCCATCACGGCTAGCTAATTTGACACCCACCCAGTTTGGGACAACCTAAACTCAGAATTACTATTAGAAAAATTGGATTACCTTTGCTGTTCTTCATCAGAATGCACTCCCAGGACTTCTACTTCAACAACAAATTTTGTTTTGGTCCCAAATAATCCATAGTTATATCCAAATACCGCCGTTTTGTTCGTGCGTTCAGGTCACTATCCGAAAGGTAACGCGTGAGTGCATTTCATGACAAAAAATGTCAAAATGTTCCATTACCGTACTTAGAAGCATGTCAAACGCTGTTTAAAATACATTTTTATGCTATTTTTCTCGTAAAATAGCGATAATATTCCAACCGGACAACGTTGTATTCATTCAAAGGCTGAAAGAAAAAATTGGAGAAGTCTCGTGAATGCGCATCTCAGTCTCACTGTCCCCAGGCTGACCACTTACAAACTCTGCTGCTGTTCTTTGCACAGAGACAGCAGACACCCCATTTCACTTTCTGGCGGCTTTAGAGAGCCAATGGAAGCCTTAGAAAGTGTCACTTTACAGCACAGATGCTGTATTTTCGATAGAGATGCAATAGAAGGACAACAAATTGTCAGACAGGGCACTTCCTGTATGGAATCTTCTCAGGCATTGGCCTTCCATATGAGTTCTGTTATACTCACAGACACCATTCAAACAATTTTAGAAACTTTAGAGTGTTTTCTATCCAAATCTACTAATTATATGCATATTCTAGTTTCTGGGCAGGAGTAGTAACCAGATTAAATCGGGTACGTTTTTTATCCGGCCGTGAAAATACTGCCCCCTATACCACAACAGGTTAACTACTCATGGTGTGACTGTGATAATGTACAGGAACTCAAGTCCTTTTGTTCATCCAACCTAGAATACCTCATATCAAATGCGGACCATATTACCGCCCAAGAGAATTATGTATCTTTGGTTATAGTCACAGCCGTGTATATTCCCCCTCAAGCCAATACCACGACTGCCCTCAAGGAACTACACTGGACTTTGTGAAAACTGGAAACCACATATCCTGAGGCTGCGTTTATTGTAACTGGGGATTTTAATAAAGCAAATTTGCGGAAAAAACTATTGAAGTTCTATCAACACATTGCCTGTAGCACTCACGCATCAAAAACTCTTGACCATTGTTACTTCCTCTTCCTCGATGGCTACAAGGCCCTACCCCGCGCTGCATTCAGCAAATCAGATCATGACTCCATCCTGCTCCTCCCTTCCTACTGGCATAAACTCAAACAGGATGTACCCATGCTAAGGTCTATTCAACGACCAATCGGAATCCGTGCTTCAAGATGGGGTGGCAGGTAGCCTAGTGGTTAGAGCGCTGGGCCAGTAACCAAAAAGTTGCTGGATTGAATCCCCAAGCTGACATGGTAAAAATCTGTTGTTCTGCCCCTGAACAAGGCAATTAACCCACTGTTCCCCGGTAAGCCGTCATTGTAAATAATAATTTGTTCTTTAACTGACTTGCCTAGTTAAATAAAGTTTAAATTTAAAAAAATGTTTTGATCATGTGGACTGGGATATGTTCATGGTTGCCTCTGAGAATAACATTGACGTAAACACGGACACGGTGACTGAGTTTATCAGGAAGTGTATAGGAGATCTTGTTCCCATTGTGACTAATAAAACTGAAAGCATGAACCACCGCATTTAACCACTGCAAGGTGACTGGGAATATGGTTGAATACAAACAGTATAGTTATTCCCTCCGTAAGGCAATCAACAGGCAAATGTCAGCACAGTCGCAATTCAATGGCTCAGACACGAGAAGTATGTTGCAGGGTCTACAGACAATCACAGATTGCAAAGGGAACACCATCCACATCACGGACACAAACGTCTTGCTCCCGCACAAGCTAAACACCTTTTTCGCATGCTTTGAGGATAACACAGTGCCACCGACGTGGCCAGCTCCCAAGGACTGTGGGCTCTCATTCTCCGTGGCCGGCGTGAGTAAGACATTTAAGCGTGTTAACCCTTGCAAGGCTACCGGCCCAGACGGCATCACTATCTGCGTCCTCAGAGCATGTGCAGACCCGTTGGCTGGATTGTTTACGGACTTGCTTCAAGATGTCAACCATTGTTCCTGTACGCGAGAAAGCAAAGGTAACTGAACTAAATGACTATCGCCCTGTAGCACTCACATATGTCATCATGAAGTACTTTGAGAGGCTAGTTAACTTTTTTAGGATAGGGGTCAGCATTCGGAATTTTGGATGAAAAGCGTGCCAAAAGTAAACTGCCTGCTACTCAGGCCCAGAAGCCAGGATATGCATATATTTGGTAGATTTGAATAGAAAACACTCTAAAGTTTCTAAAACATCTAGACGTTCCGCTAGCGGAACACCTGCTCCAATATCCAATGATGGGCGTGGCGCGAAATACAAACTCCTCTAAAATCCGAAAACTTCCATTTTTCAAACATATGGCTATTTTACACCATTTTAAAGACAAGACTCTCCTTTATCTAACCACACTGTCCGATTTCAAAAAGGCTTTACAGCGAAAGCAAAACTGTCACGGCTGTCTTCATAAATGGACCAAGGCGCAGCAGGTATGTGAATACTCATCTTTAATTACCCAACAAAAGGAGTAAAGCATCCACAGGAAACAAAAAAACACGACAGCAGCAGCAACAGTTTGCAGGCTTGAAAACGCAGTGCAAAACAACCACCCACAAACCCCAGTGACAAACATACTCCTACATATATGACTCCCAATCAGGAACAATGATCCCCAGCTGTTCCTGATCAGGAGTCACAAGACACACAGAACAATCAAACACACACACAAGACTGCCACGTCCTGACCCCCAAACTACTACAACAGCTCCATCTGCTGGTCAGGACGTGACAGTACCCCCCCTCAAGGTGCAGACCCCGGAATGCACCTAACAAAAAAAACCACCAACAAACAAAATCCCCAACAAAACCCATAAACACTAACCCTTAAACAATAAGGGAGGGAAGGGAGGGTGGCTGCCGTCACCGACGCCACTGTGCTACACCCCCCCTCCCCAACCCACCTATCTCTGGAGGTGGCTCCGGTTCTGGCCGTTCCAGGCTGTCGGGGCGGTCTGGCAGCTCGGGGCAGTCTGGGCAGTCTGGCAGCTCGGGGCAGTCTGGGCAGTCTGGCAGCTCGGGGCAGTCTGGGGGCAGTCTGGGCAGTCCGGCAGCTCGGGGCAGTCTGGGCAGTCCGGCAGCTCGGGGCAGTCTGGGCAGTCCGGCAGCTCGGGGCAGTCTGGGCAGTCCGGCAGCTCGGGGCAGTCTGGGCAGTCCGGCAGTTCCGGGCAGTCTGGCCACTCCGGCAGTTCAGGGCAGTCTGGCCACTCCGGCAGTTCAGGGCAGTCTGGCCACTCCGGCAGTTCAGGGCAGTCTGGCCACTCCGGCAGTTCAGGGCAGTCTGGCCACTCCGGCAGTTCAGGGCAGTCTGGCCACTCCGGCAGTTCAGGGCAGTCTGGCCACTCTGGCGACTGTTGACTGGCGGGCAGCTCTGACGACTGTTGACTGGCGGGCAGCTCTGGCGACTGTTGACTGGCGGGCAGCTCTGGCGACTGTTGACTGGCGGGCAGCTCTGGCGACTGTTGACTGGCGGGCAGCTCTAGCGACTGTTGACTGGCGGGCAGCTCTGGCGACTGTTGACTGGCGGGCAGCTCTGGCGACTGTTGACTGGCGGGCAGCTCTGGCGACTGTTGACTGGCGGGCAGCTCTGGTGACTGTTGACTGGCGGGCAGCTCTGGTGACTGTTGACTGGCGGGCAGCTCTGGTGACTAATGACTGGCGGGCAGCTCTGGCGACTGTTGACTGGCGAGGCTGGGCTGACACACTAGACTCTTGATGCGTGGGGCTGGTATTGGACGTACCAGACTGGGAACACGTACCTCCATGCTAGTGCGGGGAGCTGGCCTGGGGCTCCATTCTTGCACCGCAAAACTGCCCTTGTGCCCCCCCCAAAAAAATTATTGGGGCAGCCTCTCGAGTTTCCTCAACTCTTCCATCGCCCTGGAAACGCTCCTCCTTAGCTCTGCCCACGTCCATCCTTCCTCCTCGTTCCTCTGCTGCTTGGTCCTGGTGAGGTGGGTGGTTCTGTCCCGGCTGTCTTCATAAATGGACCAAGGCGCAGCAGGTATGTGAATACTCATCTTTAATTACCCAACAAAAGGAGTAAAGCATCCACAGGAAACAAAAAAACACGACAGAAGCAGCAACAGTTTGCAGGCTTGAAAACGCAGTGCAAAACAACCACCCACAAACCCCAGTGACAAACATACTCCTACATATATGACTCCCAATCAGGAACAACGATCCCCAGCTGTTCCTGATCAGGAGTCACAAGACACACAGAACAATCAAACACACACACAAGACTGCCACGTCCTGACCCCCAAACTACTACAACAGCTCCATCTGCTGGTCAGGATGTGACAAAAACATTAGATTATGTCAGCAGAGTACCCAGCCAGAATTAATCAGACACCCATTTTTCAAGCTAGGATATAATGTCACAAAAAACAAAACCACAGCTAAATGCAGCACTAACCTTTGATGATCTTCATCAGATGACAACCCTAGGACATTATGTTATACAATGCATGCATGTTTTGTTCAATCAAGTTCATATTTATATAAAAAAAACAGCTTTTTTACATTAGCATGTGACGTTCAGAACTAGCATACCCATACTCACGATAAACGTTCACAAAAAACATAACAATTATTTTAAGAATTATAGATACAGAACTTCTTTATGCAATCGCCATGGTGAAAGCACATTTTGCAATATTCTGACTAGATAGCCCAGCCATCACGGGCTAGCCTATTTAGACACCCACCAAGTTTAGCACTCACCAAAGTCAGATTTACTATAAGAAAAATGTTATTACCTTTGCTGTCTTCGTCAGAATGCACTCCCAGGACTTCTACTTCAATAACAAATGTTGGTTTGGTTCAAAATAATCCATAGTTATATCCAAATAGCGGCGTTTTGTTCGTGCGTTCAAGACACTATCCGAATGGTAAAGAAGGGTTACGAGCACGACGCATTTCGTGACAAAACATTTCTAAATATTCCATTACCGTACTTCGAAGCATGTCAACCGCTGTTTAAAATCAATTTTTATGCCATTTTTCTCGTAAAAAAGCGATAATATTCCGACCGGGAGTCGTTGTATCCGTTCAAAGACGAAAGAATAAAAACATGGGGTCGTCTCGTGCACGAGCCTGAGTCCCATTGTCCGCTGATAGACCACTTAGCAAATGCGCTAATGCTTTTCAGCCAGGGCCTGGAATTACGTCATTCAGCTTTTTCCCGGGTTCTGAGAGCCTATGGGAGCCATAGGAAGTGTCACGTCATGCCAGAGATCCCCTGTTTTTGTTAGAGATTATCAATAAGGCCATGAAATGGTCAGAGAGAGCACTTCCTGTTTGGAATCTTCTCAGGTTTTGGCCTGCCAAATGAGTTCTGTTATACTCACAGACACCATTCAAACAGTTTTAGAAACTTTGGAGTGTTTTCTATCCAAAGCTAATTATATACATATTCTAGTTTCTGGGCAGGAGTAATAATCAGATTAAATCAGGTACGCTTTTTATCCGTCCGTGCAAATACTGCCCCCTAGCCATAAGAGCTTAAAATTATGTCTGTGAGTATAACAGAACTTATTTGGCAGGCAAAACCCCGAGAACAAACCATCCAGGAAATGTTTTTTTTGAGGTGACAGTGTTTTCAATTGTATTTCTATGTGGATCTAGATTTCTAAGGCACTTGCTTGCAGTTCCTATTGCTTCCACTGGATGTCAACAGTCTTCAAAAATTGGTTGATGTTTTTCTTTTGAGTAATGAAGAAGTATGACTGTTCAGAACAAGGGTCGAGTCTAGTGTATTGTTGTGGTTGGGGCGCGCGACCTGAAAGCTCGCTCCACTTTGTTTTCATCCGGTATTGAACACAGTTTATCCCGTCTTAAATCTTATCGATTATTTAAGTTAAAAAATTCGTAAAGTTGTATTTAAAAAAAATATTATTATTATTATTTTTTATAGGGGTGGATCAGCTTAATATTGCGGAAAGAATATTGCTTCCATCAATGTAATTGTCTGCATCATTTCCAATCCCCCTTATATTTTTTTGATAAATATATATATCCATACACGCATGCGTACACATACACATATATACATACACATACCTATATAGACATACATACTTTTTTAAAGAATATGCCTTTATTATTATTCCCCGCAAACTCTACCACCGATCCCCCAATTGGAGTAAACTAATAAACACTTCGGCTTTTACCTTCAATTTATTCATCTTAAACACATTTTACAGACACAGTCTATTTTACAATAGTTATTATTTGTTTGTTTTTAGTCCTTCCTCTATTTCTGATGTCCATCCAGTTTGATTTCTATTTGTAACTGTGCTATTTCACAAAGGTTCTGAACCTATATACATTTTACAGACCCCGTATGTTTTACAATGTTTATCTTGTTATTAGTCCCACCCTTCAGCTCCATTCAACCCCTCCCATCTATCTCTCAACATCAACCATTTTGGATTTCTATTTGCCATATATTTTTCAACTGTGCTGTGATGCTTCACAAAACAATTGAACCTTTCTATTCTCGTAGCTTCTACAGATAGTAAATTAAAAATAAACATTTTTGCTAAAATAATTATTATATTAATGATTGATTGACTATGGCTTTTCATAATCACCCAGTATTGCTAATTGCAGCGTTAGTTCTAGGCAAATGTTGCAATTCTTCAGCCATTCCTGGACCTGTGACCAAAAACTAGCTACATATGGACAATACCAAAATAAATGATGTAATGACTCTGCCTCCTCACAGCAAAATCTGCAGAGCTGGGAAGATTGTATCCCCCATATATATAACATTCTATTGGTTGCAAGAATTTTGTATAGTAATTTAAATTGAAAAATTCGAAGTTTTGAATCCGGTGTTGTTTTGCATACCAATTCATAAACCATGTGCCATGGAATGGGTACATCGAAAATCTCTTCCCAACTACTTTGCAATTTATATGGCACAGCTGTCAGTTTTTTGGTCCTTAAATTAAATTGGTATATGTTTTAAATTATCACACTTTTCTTTAACCATTTATGTTCTTTAATACAGGGCCGACATACAAGTTCCTTACTTTTTTCCCCTTCTACTTGCCTCTTCCATTTTTGTGGTAATGCTGCAATTAATTGGTTGTAATTTTGGGTAGAGTAGACATTTCCATATGTCTGTGTTAGCTGCTGTGTGACATCACTCCAGCAGTCCTATTTATAATATCATTCACTAAAATTATACCTTTTTTAAACATTTCTTAGAAAAATACAGTTTTTTATCAATTACCATATTTTAATTTAACCAAAATATTTGTTGTATTATTTGTTCTGTCTTTTCAGGTGGATTAAACTGAAATTGCAGGCTTGTTTAAAAACTAAGGCTTGTTTAAAAAATAAAGATATTTTGGAGATTATTTCCTTTTCAAACAACCGAAAGTGGGCAGGTGTAATCTGAATAAAGGGAAAAAGGCCCTTCTTGAACATAAGATGAGACATTCGTACCAATTTACTAGAAAACCAGTTTGGATTTAACTATAACTTTGGTATGACTCATGCTTTTAGTGAGAGGTCTAATGCTTTAATATTTAATCATTTCTGCCCTCCGAATTCATATTCGTTATATAAATAGGCCCTTTTAATTTTATCTGGCTTGCCGTTCCAAATAAAATTGATTATTTTTTGTTCATATAATTTAAAAAGCAGGTCACTAGGTGTAGGCAAAACCATAAGCAAATAGGTAAACTGTGATATGACTAAAGAGTTAATCAGGGTGATTTTTCCACAAATAGACAGGTGTTTTCCTTTCCATGGGAGCAAGAGCTTATCTATTTTTGCTAACTTTCTATAAAAATTTATTGGAGTGAGATCATTTCTTTATTTTGGGATTTGTATACCGAGTATGTCCACATCTTCGTCAGACCATTTAATTGGTAAACTACATGGTAATGTAAAATTTGAATTTTTTAGTGATCCAATACGTAATACTTATCATAATTTGGTTTTAATCCAGAGAGGATAGCAAAAGTATCTAGATCCTCTATGAGGCCATGGAGAGACTCTAATTGTGGTTTTAAAAGAAAACATGAATCATCGGCATACAATGACACCTTAGTTTTTAAGCCATGGATTTCGAAACCCTTAATATTATTGTTTGATCTAATCTTAACAGCTAACATTTCGATGGCAATAATACATAAATATGCCGATAGTGGACAACCTTGTTTTACTCCTCTAGATAGTTTAAAACTTTCAGAGATGTAGCCATTATTTACTATTTTACACCTAGGGTTACTATACATAACTTTAACCCATTTTATAAGAGATTCCCCAAAATTGAAATATTCTATGCATTTATATACAAACTCCAGTTGTACTTTATCAAAAGCCTTTTCAAAATCAGCTATGAAAACCAGGCCTGGTGTCCCCGATATTTCATAGTATTCTATTGTTTCCAGTACTTGTCTTATATTATCTCCAATGTATCGTCCATGTAAAAAACCTGTCTGATTAGGATGAATAATATCTGGCAATAATTCTATGCGCCAAGCATTTTGCTAGGATTTTTGCATCACAACACTGAAGTGTAAGAGGTCTCCAATTTTTTTAAAGGGACTGGATCTTTAAATATACCATTTGGGTCCTGTTTCAGTAATAATGATATCAGACCTTCTTGTTGCGTGTCTGATCATCTACCACTATTATAGGAGTGGTTAATGCGTGTCTGATCATCTACCACTATTATAGGAGTGGTTAAAACATGCTAATAATGGTCCTTTGAGTATATCAAAAACAGTTTTGTATACTTCCACTGGTATGCCATCCAGCCCTGGAGTTTTCCCATTCTTAAAGGATTTTTGCATCAAGCAGTTCCTCCTCTGTAATTTTGCCTTCA
The DNA here is from genome assembly GCF_901001165.1 of Salmo trutta. NCBI lineage: Eukaryota > Metazoa > Chordata > Actinopteri > Salmoniformes > Salmonidae > Salmo > Salmo trutta. The sequence goes on from NC_042968.1 coordinate 46,025,570, forward strand.
CATGAGTCTTTCTGTACAGATGTTAATTTTACATTATTATTAGAAAAAAAATCCATACAATTAGTTTCAGTTGGTGGAGATGGAGGAGCCTGAAATGAAAACATATTCTTTAAAGTACTTTACTTCCTCTTTCAAAATATAATTTGGTGAATCATGCATGACTCCATCAATTGTAACAAGTTTAATAAAACATTTTTGGTAGCATTTCTATATTGAAGATTGAAAAAGAATTTGGTGCATTTTCCCCCATATTCCATCCAGTTCGCTTTATTTTTATAATATATTACACTGGATCTTTCTTGAATAAGTTCCTCCATTTCTTTTTGTTTTTCCTCTAACTTATTCTGTGCCTCTATGGTACCGTTTTTATTGCTATGTAACTGTACTGTTAGTCCTTCAATTTCCTTTGTTAATATGGACTCTTTTGATCTAAATTGCTTTTGTTTTATAGATGAGTACTGAATTGCATGGCCTCTAAAGGCACACTTAAAAATGTCCCATACAATAAGGGGATCTGCTGTACCTATGTTATGTCTGAAAAGTCAGTTATAAATTCTTCTGTCCTAGTTCTAAACAATTTATCATCTAATAGGCTTTGATTAAATTTTCAATATCCTCACCCACGTGGAAATTCTGTAAGAGTAATATATATTCCAATTATGTGGAGAAGGTGAAAAGTGAAAAGTGCCTCTGAGTATACGTGATTGACAATCTGAAATGGTCCACCCACACAGACAGTGTAGGGAAGAAGGCGCAACAGTGCCTCTTCAACCTCAGGAGGCTGAAGAAATTCAGCTTGGCCCCTAAGACCCTCACAAACTTTTACAGATGCACAATTGAAAGCATCATGTCAGTCATCATTTCAGATTGTCAATCACGTGTACTCAGAGGCACTTTTCAGCTTCTCCACTGCGGTCCCGTCGATGTGGAAAGGAGCGGGCTCCCTCTGCTGTCTCCTGAAGTCCACGATCAGCTCCTTCATTTAGTTGACATTGAGGAGGAGGTTATTTTCCTGGCACCACTCCACCAGGGCACTCACCTCCTCCCTGTAGGCTGTCTCGTCATTGTTGGTAATCAGGCCTACTGTTGTTGTGTCGTCTGCAAACTTGATGATTCAGTTGGAGGCGTGTGTGGCCACCAGGTTTTGGGTGAACAGGAAGTACTGTGTTGAGGATCAGCATAGTGGAGATGTTGTTTCCAACTTTCACCACCTGGGGTGGCACGTCAGGAAGTCCAAAACCCAGTTGCACAGGGCAGGGTTCAGACCCAGGGCCCTGAGCTTAATGATGAGCTTGAAAGGTACTATGGTGTTGAAGGTTGACCTATCGTCAATGAACAGCATTCTTACATAGGCATTCCTCTTGTACAGATGGGATAGGTCTGTGTGTAGTGCGATGGCGATTCCATCGTCTGTGGATCTATTGGGGTGGTATGCAAATTGAAGTGGTTCTAGGGTGTATAGCAACTGCACCGCCAGCAACCGCAGGGCTCTCCAGAGGGTGGTGCAGTCTTCCCAACGCATCACTGGGGCACACTGCCTGCCTTCCAGGACACCGAAAGCACCCGATTTCACAGGAAGGACAAAAAGATCATCAAGGACATCAACCACCCGAGCCATGGTCTGCTCACCCCGCTACCATCCCGAAGGCGAGGTCAGTACAGGTGCGTTAAGCTGGGACAGAGAGACTGAAAAACAGCTTCTATTTCAAGGCCATCAGACTGTTAAATAGCCATCAGTAGCCGGCTACCACCCGGTTACTCAACCCTGCCCTGTGTACATAGACATGGACTCACTGGTCACTTTAATAATGGAACACTAGTTACTTAAATAATGTCTACATACTACTTTACTAATTTCTCATGTTTATACTGTATTCTACTGTATTTTAGTCAATGCCACTACGACATTGCTGATTGTAATATTTATATATTTCTCAATTCCATTCTTTACTTTTAGATCTGTGTGTATTGTTGTGTATTGTTAGATATTAATGTACTGCTGTACCTAGGAACACAAGCCTTTCACTACACCCGCAATAACATCTGATAAATATGTGGATGTGACCAATACAATTTGATTTGATTTCTGGTATTTTGGGTTAGCTGTCTCAGCCTTCATGTTGAGTAGTATTCAGGCTGGTTTTTACCCAATACCCACAGCCTTCATGTTGAGTAGTATTCAGGCTGGTTTTTACCCAATACCCACAGCCTTCATGTTGAGTAGTATTCAGGATGGTTTTACCCAATACCCACAGCCTTCATGTTGAGTAGTATTCAGACTGGTTTTTACCCAATACACACAGCCTTCATGTTGAGTAGTATTCAGACTGGTTCTTACCCAATACCCACAGCCTTCATGTTGAGTAGTATTCAGGCTGGTTTTTACCCAATACCCACAGCCTTCATGTTGAGTAGTATTCAGGATGGTTTTACCCAATACCCACAGCCTTCATGTTGAGTAGTATTCAGGCTGGTTTTACCCAATACCCACAGCCTTCATGTTGAGTAGTATTCAGGCTGGTTTTTACCCAATACCCACAGCCTTCATGTTGAGTAGTATTCAGGCTGTTTTTTACCCAATACCCACAGCCTTCATGTTGAGTAGTATTCAGGCTGGTTTTTACCCAATACCCACAGCCTTCATGTTGAGTAATATTCAGGCTGGTTTTTACCCAATACCCACAGCCTTCATGTTGAGTAGTATTCAGGCTGGTTTTTACCCAATACCCACAGCCTTCATGTTGAGTAGTATTCAGACTGGTTCTTACCCAATACCCACAGCCTTCATGTTGAGTAGTATTCAGGCTGGTTTTTACCCAATACCCACAGCCTTCATGTTGAGTAGTATTCAGGCTGGTTTTTACCCAATACCCACAGCTTTCATGTTGAGTAGTATTCAGACTGGTTCTTACCCAATACCCACAGCCTTCATGTTGAGTAGTATTCAGGCTGGTTTTTACCCAATACCCACAGCTTTCATGTTGAGTAGTATTCAGACTGGTTCTTACCCAATACCCACAGCCTTCATGTTGAGTAGTATTCAGGCTGGTTTTACCCAATACCCACAGCCTTCATGTTGAGTAGTATTCAGGCTGGTTTTACCCAATACCCACAGCCTTCATGTTGAGTAGTATTCAGGATGGTTTTACCCAATACCCACAGCCTTCATGTTGAGTAGTATTCATGCTGGTTTTTACCCAATACCCACAGCCTTCATGTTGAGTAGTATTCAGACTGGTTCTTACCCAATACCCACAGCCTTCATGTTGAGTAGTATTCAGGCTGGTTTTACCCAATACCCACAGCCTTCATGTTGAGTAGTATTCAGGCTGGTTTTACCCAATACCCACAGCCTTCATGTTGAGTAGTATTCAGGATGGTTTTACCCAATACCCACAGCCTTCATGTTGAGTAGTATTCAGGCTGGTTTTACCCAATACCAACAGCCTTCATGTTGAGTAGTATTCAGGCTGGTTTTACCCAATACCCACAGCCTTCATGTTGAGTAATATGCAGACTGCATTTCCATACAGATTGCATTCGTCTCTCCTCTTGGTCACGGTGGAGTAATGAGCGCAGCGAGAGGAACAGGACACAGCTCATTTTCTGGTACCTGAATGTAGTCATATTCAATCCTGCATTGCATCACTCTCTTGTAGAAGTCATTGTGCCGTTGACACCAGGAGCCACTGATCCAGTGGTAGTCTACTGTGTTTGGGTATTTTCTGTACAATGAGCGAGTCTGATATGAGAAACGAGATGCAGGTTGTTGGGGCTCAAATAACTCTGCATTGCTGATCAATTGCATAGTATTTTGAGCTGAAAGCAGTTTGCGGGAATTTCAGACTCGAGTTTCAGACTCGAGCCCGTAAATGGAACGTAATACCCTTTTTATGCACTTTTCTCTCTACACGTATTCTCACCTTGAACTTAAGCATGGGGGAAATTTCAGTGGCAGCGAGGTATACGTTTGGGGTGGAAATATAAGAAATGGAGATGTGGCGGAAATGTCTACAGATACGCTGTATTCTAACCTTGACTTAATTCCCTAATAACACCACCACCTTTACCTGCAAGAAAACCATGAATAAGGTCGAGCGGACCTGCCGGTTCCAAGTGAAAAAGCATCTTGTTCCTGATAGAAATAACCGCATTCCCAGTGCACTGTAATTTATACATTGATAAGAGCTATTGATAAGACATGAGTAATCAATTTGAATAAGGGGATTGTAAATATACATGACAATTGTTTCAGATCTATTTGACCTCGTGATTGTTGGAGACAAATGTGAAACTAGTCGTATGGCAGCAAACTGAAGCGTATCAACATATCAACTTCCCCACAGTAAAGTTGTATGGCTTTATAACTTGCAGGGATGAAATTTGGAGACCCAAGCTACAGGCTTCTGTAGCCATGCACAAATTACAGAATAGAGAGCCTACCAAGTTTATTTATATGCTCTAGAATGTTTTAGGCCCAGACCTCTCAGGTAAAAAAAACTAACTTGTATCATGTTAAATTTTAGCCACTATCGGTAGCCACCGTCAGTAAAACCCACATACAATAATAACTGTCACTTTAGTGTTGGCATCATTCCATTACATCCTTAGTTTACCTTTCTTCCCTCCGTCACGTTAGTGTGGTTGTTCCTGAGAATTGCTAGCAATAGTGGATCATATTAGACTAACGTATTACAAGTTGTGGATTCATTTGGGACATGTAGCCTATTGGAATCATTATGGAACGCAGACCATATGTAGCAGTTTGAACCTGAAGCCTGGCGCACGGTTGGCATTACAGTTCCATGATTACGAATTGTATTTGTCACATGCGACGAATACAACGGGTGTAGACTTTAAAATGAAATGCTTGCTTAAGAGCCCTTCCTAATGAGTAAAACCATCTAATACAAAATAACACGAGTGGAATCAAATATACAAGAATGGAGCTATATACAGGAAGTACCAGTACCAGATTACTGTGGAGCTATATACAGGAAGTACCAGTACCAGATTACTGTGGAGCTATTAACAGGAAGTACCAGTATCAGATCACTGTGGAGCTATATACAGGAAGTACCAGTACCAGATTAATGTGCAGCTATATACAGGAAGTACCAGTACCAGATTACTGTGGAGCTATTAACAGGAAGTACCAGTATCAGATCACTGTGGAGCTATATACAGGAAGTACCAGTACCAGATCACTGTGGAGCTATATACAGGAAGTACCAGTACCAGATTACTGTGGAGCTATTAACAGGAAGTACCAGTATCAGATCACTGTGGAGCTATATACAGGAAGTACCAGTACCAGATCACTGTGGAGCTATATACAGGGAGTACCAGTACCAGATCACTGTGGAGCTATATACAGGAAGTACCAGTACCAGATCAATGTGGAGCTATATACAGGGAGTACCAGTACCAGATCAATGTGCAGCTATATACAGGAAGTACCAGTACCAGATCAATGTGCAGCTATATACAGGCAGTACCAGTACCAGATCACTGTGGAGCTATATACAGGGAGTACCAGTACCAGATCACTGTGGAGCTATATACAGGAAGTACCAGTACCAGATCAATGTGCAGCTATATACAGGAAGTACCAGTACCAGATCAATGTGCAGCTATATACAGGAAGTACCAGTACCAGATCACTGTGGAGCTATATACAGGGAGTACCAGTACCAGATCAATGTGCAGCTATATACAGGAAGTACCAGTACCAGATCAATGTGCAGCTATATACAGGAAGTACCAGTACCAGATCACTGTGGAGCTATATACAGGAAGTACCAGTACCAGATCAATGTGCAGCTATGTACAGGAAGTACCAGTACCAGATCACTGTGGAGCTATATACAGGGAGTACCAGTACCAGATCACTGTGGAGCTATATACAGAAAGTACCAGTACCAGATTAATGTGCAGCTATATACAGGAAGTACCAGTACCAGATCAATGTGCAGCTATATACAGGAAGTACCAGTACCAGATCAATGTGGAGCTATATACAGGGAGTACCAGTACCAGATCAATGTGGAGCTATATATAGGGAGTACCAGTACCAGATCAATGTGCAGCTATGTACAGGAAGTACCAGAACCAGATCAATGTGGAGCTATATACAGGAAGTACCAGTACCAGATCACTGTGGAGCTATATACAGGAAGTACTAGTACCAGATCAATGTGCAGCTATGTACAGGAAGTACCAGTACCAGATCACTGTGGAGCTATATACAGGGAGTACCAGTACCAGATCACTGTGGAGCTATATACAGGAAGTACCAGTACCAGATCAATGTGGAGCTATATACAGGAAGTACCAGTACCAGATCAATGTGCTGCTATATACAGGAAGTACCAGTACCAGATCAATGTGCAGCTATATACAGGAAGTACCAGTACCAGATCAATGTGCAGCTATGTACAGGAAGTACCAGTACCAGATCACTGTGGAGCTATATACAGGAAGTACCAGTACCAGATCACTGTGGAGCTATATACAGGAAGTACCAGTACCAGATCAATGTGCAGCTATATACAGGGAGTACCAGTACCAGATCAATGTGCAGCTAAGTACAGGAAGTACCAGTACCAGATCAATGTGCAGCTATGTACAGGAAGTACCAGTACCAGATCACTGTGGAGCTATATACAGGAAGTACCAGTACCAGATCAATGTGCAGCTATGTACAGGAAGTACCAGTACCAGATCACTGTGGAGCTATATACAGGAAGTACCAGTACCAGATCAATGTGCAGCTATGTACAGGAAGTACCAGTACCAGATCACTGTGGAGCTATATACAGGAAGTACCAGTACCAGATCAATGTGCAGCTATGTACAGGAAGTACCAGTACCAGATCACTGTGGAGCTATATACAGGAAGTACCAGTACCAGATCAATGTGCAGCTATGTACAGGAAGTACCAGTACCAGATCACTGTGGAGCTACACTACCGTTCAAAAGTTTGGGGTCACATAGAAATGTCCTTGTTTTCCATGAAAACATACATGAAATGAGTTGCAAAATGAATAGGAAATATAGTCAATACGTTGACAAGGTTATAAATAATGATTTTTAGTTGAAATAGTAATTGCGTCATGCTTTCGTCAAAGAATCCTCCATTTGCAGCAATTACAGCCTTTCAGACCTTCGGCATTCTAGTTGTCAATTTGTTGAGGTAATCTGAAAGGATTTAACCCCATGCTTCCTGAAGCACCTCCCACAAGTTGGATTGGCTTGATGGGCACTTCTTACATACCATAAGGTCAAGCTGCTCCCAGATCAGCTCAATATTGTTGAGATCAGGAGACTATGCTGGCCACTCCATTATAGACAGAATACCAGCTGACTGCTTCTTCCCTAAATAGTTCTTGCATAGTTTGGAGCTCTGCTTTGGGTCATTGTCCTGTTGTATGAGGAGATTGGCTCCAATTAAGCGCCGTCCACAGGGTATGGCATGGCGTTGCAAAATAGAATGATAGCTTTCCTTCTTCAAGATCCCTTTTCCCCTGTACAAATCTCCTACTTTACCAGCACCAAAGCACCCCCAAAACATCACATTGCCTCCAGCATCTTTTCATTCTTTTCAGTCTCACGAATGTTCTTCTTTGTGATCCAAACACCTCAAACTTAGATTCGTCTATCCGTAACACATTTTTCCAATCTTCCTCTGTCCAGTGTCTGTGTTCTTTTGCCCAACTGACTAGGTAACCCCCTTTCCCAAATACATTTCAATTGGAGCATGTTTGCAAGTTAATACCACAAGAGGTTGGGACTAAAAGCATATTTGTTAAAAATGTAGTTATTGACACAGCCTTGTTCTGTTCAATATTCTCTCCCTATATAGTATCTAACCATCATGTGGGTAAGTTCAATAGAATACAATACATAAATCAATGACACCATTAAAACCAATGAGCTTTCCGAACTCTACAGCCAATGAATCATTGGCAATGATCTGTGAGTCATCTTTTTGCAGATAGAACCCTATAGGCCCAAGCTCTCGACCAATCAAACAGATAAAGATGTGATTCTCAGATCTCTGCACAGAAACCAAAAGCCCCTCCGCTCTTCCTTAAAATTTTATTTTATTTTTTTTTGTTCGTTGTTTATTTTTTCTTTTATAATTACGACATTTTTATTATTATTATTTATTTAATTTTATTGTGAACACAACAAGTACAAAGGCAGAAATATCCAAACAAGAGTACATTGGTTGTCACGTCCTGGCCAGTATAAGGGTTAATTGGTATTGTAGTTTGGTCAGGACGTGGCAGAGGGTATTTGTTTTATGTGGTTAGGGGTGGTGTGTTTGTTGTAGGGCATTTGATTTAAGTATTCCGGGGTTTTTGGGCACTGCTCCTTGTTTACGTATTTCTATGTTGATCTAGTTAGTTGTATGTCTATGTTTGGTTAATTGGGGTGGACTTCCAATTGAAGGCAGCTGTGTGGTGTTGCCTTTGATTGGAAGTCCTATATTAATTGGGTGTGTTTGTCTGTTTAATTGTGGGAGATTGTTCTTTGTCTAGCATGTATGAGCCTGAGAAGACTGTCAGTATTTCGTGAGTTTGTTTTGTTGTTTTGGTAATCATTTTGAGTTAATAAATGTTCCGAATGAACAAAACCAGTCCTGCTGCATATTGGTCCTCCTTAACCCACGACAACCGTGACATTGGTATTACATATCAAGACACATTTTCAATTTGTCAAAAAGTTTTATGGTGTGTATTTCTTTTTTGTTTTTACATTTACTGATAATTTCAAAATAATATTTAAATTGTATCTAAAACAATGTGAAGAGGGGTTTGTTCTCCACCCACTTCATTTTATGGAAAAATAAACAAATTAACAATGAAATTTAAATCAGGATCCATATAATTTTGATCAAAATAAAACATAACATCAGAGTCTCTCAGATTAACCTTAATAGTCGTTTCTTTTCAAATAAAATCTTTTAACTCTCTCCAAAATCTTCTGACATCTTCTGACAATCCCAAAATAAATGGTCAAGAGCTTCTGGGTCACAACCACCTCCACTCTTTCCTCCTTATCGTCAGTATGTTCCCTTCCATCATCATTCCCCTTTAACTGTCACGTTGTCAAAAAATACCTTTTCCATTAGCAAAACCATGTCTCTTTTGACAGAGCACTACTTTCCCTAACCTATAGAGACGGCAATCGATCCAAACTGACAACTGTGTCATTGATTAGACTTCCAGCTTGATTATTTTACATAATATGACATTGGGGTTCAGGAAATGCATTAAATGCCAGTCAGGTCTCCTGTGATACAAGTCAGTATTAGATGTCCATCCATGTCTGAACGCGTCTGGAAATGACGTGGATGGGGGATGGTTGTAAGCATCTGGTGCAAAAGGTTGCATGTTTGAATCCAGCGATAGAAAGTTATTTCTGAGATTTTTGTTTTAAGCCTATCGCAAACCTTAACCCTTACCTTAACCATTCCCAGTTAATGCCTAAACTTAACCCTAATATCACGAATCAAGGTAAGACTCAGATGCTGGCATGTCAAATTGACAATGGTTTAATATTCCAACAGGGGCAGTCAGGTCAAGGCAGGCAGGGGTCAATAAACCAGAGGCGGGGCAATGGTACCGGGCGGCAGGCAGGCTCAGGGTCAGGGTAGACAGAGGTCAACAATTCAGAGGTGGGGCAAAGGTACAGGTCAGCAGGCAGGCTCAGGGTCAGGCAGAGAGGTCAGGCAGGCAGGCAGGCTCAGAGTCAGGACAGGCAAGGGTCAAAACCAGGAGTCTGAGAAAAAGGAGAGACTAGGAAACGCGGAAGCTGAGAACAAAAACGCCGGTAGACTTGACAAACATGACAAGCTGGCAACGGACAAACAGAGAACACAGGTATAAATACACAGGCGATAATGGGAAAGATGGGCGACACCTGGAAGGGGGTGAAGACAAGCACAAGGACAGGTGAAACAGATCAGGGTGTGACGCCTAACCTTAAGATAGCTGAGTTAAACCTAAATTGAACCTTAACCATGTGTAGTTAATACCTAAACTCAGATCACATGGGCCAGTGCCGTTAATAACAGTATAATGCATCAGCAGGTGAATACGTAACAGTTCAATGTGCTTTGGCACGATGACATTTTAATATACATCTTTTCCAAATGAGCTGTTTTGCATTTTCATGCCAGGTATTAAAACATCCTGTTTTTAAACTGGATTACAGAATTGAGCTCCCAGGTGGTCCTATCTCTGCCTATGCCATTCTAGCGGGTACAGAACGCCATAAAGACGTGGGCAAAGGGATACAGGTTAAACAGTTATCCAACATTCACCTGTATCTGTGAGTCCAAGATTAAAGGGAGCCCCAAGTAAAAAAACAAAAAAAACATTCCTTGTTCCAGGACACTTCAACTGCTGACTATCCAGGGAGATATAGAAAAAATAGCTCTGATTCTGCTTTGATCTGAGTATTTATTGGGACGTACAAACAGGCTTCCATTTCGGCCTGAATGGCCTTCATCCGAGGCTTGAGCCCCAGGTTCACTACAACATCTCGTTACCAGGGACGACCAGGCAAGACATTATAAAGAACAGTAACGAGTGACACGTACAACACAATACTACAGGATGTTAATCTTACAGGCGACAGGACAAATGCTCAGAGCAGATACAGTAGATAGTTGACAGAGGGATAAAAACATCCCAATTACAAAGTCCTGTTAAAACCTTGAACAGTTTTTTCCATGGAAGTATTTCCTTCGTAGTACTACAGCACTCTCTTATTGACTTTGAAAGGGACGTGTCATTTGTATACTACTGAACAATACTGTATCCTTGAGGCCTCATTGGTGCTGTATGACCTGTGAAGCTGCCGTACTCCAGCGTCGCTCAGAGACTGTGACATGGCCCACGGCACATCACCTGTCCCTCCTGGCCTCCTCCACTTAGCTGCGACCCATGCACACATGCACGCACGCACAGACACAGACACACACACAAACAAACACAAACATACACACACACACACACAAACACCCCACAGAGTTCAGTCTATGCTTTCCCATCTTGTTGACATTTAAAATAACTGGCTCTAGTTTCAGCCTCTGTTGACAGTTCATTTCATATAACTGGCTCTAGGTTCAGCCCCAGCCTTCCCCTCTTGTTGACAGATCATTTCATATAACTGGCTCTAGGTTCAGCCCCAGCCTTCTCCTCTTGTTGACAGTTCATTTCATATAACTGGTTCTAGGTTCAACCCCAGCCTTCCCCTCTTGTTGGCAGTTCATTTCATATAACTGGTTCTAGGTTCAGCCTCTACTTTCCCCTCTTGTTGACAGTTCATTTCATATAACTGGTTCTAGGTTCAGCCCCAGCCTTCCCCTCTTGTTGACAGTTCATTTCATATAACTGGTTCTAGGTTCAGCCTCAGCTTTCCCCTGTTGTTGACAGATCATTTCATATAACTGGCTCTAGGTTCAGCCTCAGCTTTCCCCTGCTGTTGACAGTTCATTTCATATATCTGCCTCTAGGTTCAGCCTCTACTTTCCCCTCTTGTTGACAGTTCATTTCATATAACTGGTTCTAGGTTCAGCCTCAGCCTTCCCCTCTTGTTGACAGTTCATTTCATATAACTGGTTCTAGGTTCAGCCCCAGCCTTCTCCTCTTGTTGACAGTTCATTTCATGTAACTGGTTCTAGGTTCAGCCTCAGCCTTCCCCTCTTGTTGGCAGTTCATTTCATATAACTGGTTCTAGGTTCAACCCCAGCCTTCCCCTCTTGTTGGCAGTTCATTTCATATAACTGGTTCTAGGTTCAGCCCCAGCCTTCTCCTCTTGTTGACAGTTCATTTCATATAACTGGTTCTAGGTTCAGCCTCTACTTTCCCCTCTTGTTGACAGTTCATTTCATATAACTGGTTCTAGGTTCAACCCCAGCCTTCCCCTCTTGTTGGCAGTTCATTTCATATAACTGGTTCTAGGTTCAGCCCCAGCCTTCTCCTCTTGTTGACAGTTCATTTCATATAACTGGTTCTAGGTTCAACCCCAGCCTTCCCCTCTTGTTGACAGTTCATTTCATATAACTGGTTCTAGGTTCAGCCTCTACTTTCCCCTCTTGTTTTACATCACTCTCTAGTATACAGGCTTTGGCACTTACAGTTACTGGGGCTGTTTTCACAGCTCCCTCTTTACATGTGTTGCAACTGTAGATCACCAGATGTATTGTAACCCCCATTCAATACATTAGCTTCTGTCCCTGGAACTACTTAACGTCTGAAGATACAGAACGTCCTCTATCACCATCACTTTCCTCTTCTCCCTACCCTAATTCTTTCATCTCTCCCCTACTTGCTGCCTCTTTCAAACTCTCCCCTCTGTCACTCTGTCTTCTTGTCTACCTCCAACACATTCCTCTCTACCTCCATCAACCACACCTAATCTCTACCCTCTATTCCCTACCATCCCCCCACCCTCTCCTCCCTACCCTCTCCTCCTACCCTCTCCTCCCTACCCTCTCCTCCTACCCTAGAGAGAGGGTGGTAGAGAAAGGGAAGAGGGTAGTAGAGAGCGATTGACAGAGAGAGGGTGATTGAGAGAGGGTAGTAGAGAGGGTAGTAGAGAGAGGGTGGTAGAGAGGGTAGTAGAGAGAGGGTGGTAGAGAGAGGGTAGTAGAGAGGGTAGTGGAGAGAGGGTGGTAGAGTGGGGGTAGTAGAGAGAGGGTGGTAGAGTGGGGGTAGTAGAGAGAGGGTGGTAGAGTGGGGGTAGTAGAGAGAGGGTTGTAGAGAAGGGGTAGTAGTGAGAGGGTGGTAGAGAAAGGGGAGAGGGTAGTAGAAAGAGGGTAGTAGAAAGAGGGTAGTAGAGAGCGGGGGTAGAGAGAGGGTGGTAGAGAGAGGGTAGTAGAGAGGGTTGTAGAGTGGGGGTAGTAGAGTGGGGGTAGTAGAGAGAGGGTGGTAGAGAGAGGGTAGTAGAGAGGGTTGTAGAGTGGGGGTAGTAGAGAGAGGGTGGTAGAGAGAGGGTAGTAGAGAGGGTAGTGGAGAGAGGGTTGTCGAGAGAGGGTTGTAGAGTGGGGGTAGTAGAGAGAGGGTGGTAGAGTGGGGGTAGTAGAGAGAGGGTGGTAGAGAAAGGGGAGAGGGTAGTAGAGAGAGGGTGGTAGAGAGAGGGTGGTAGCAAGATGGTGGTAGCAAGAGGGTAGTAGTGCGAGGGTAGTAGAGAGGGTAGTAGGGAGAGGGTGGTAGAGAGAGGGTAGTAGAGAGTTGTAGAGTGGGGGTAGTAGAGAGAGGGTGGTAGAGTGGGGGTAGTAGAGAGAGGGTGGTAGAGAAAGGGTGGTAGCAAGATGGTGGTAGCAAGAGGGTAGTAGTGCGAGGGTAGTAGAGAGGGTAGTAGGGAGAGGGTGGTAGAGAGAGGGTAGTAGAGAGAGGGTGGTAGAGAAAGGGGAGAGGGTAGTAGAAAGAGGGTAGTAGAGAGCGGGGGTAGAGAGAGGGTGGTAGAGAGAGGGTGGTAGAGAGAGGGTAGTAGAGAGGGTGGTAGAGAGAGGGTAGTAGAGAGAGGGTTGTAGAGAAGGGGTAGTAGTGAGAGGGTGGTAGAGAGAGGGTGGTAGAGAGAGGGTAGTAGAGAGAGGGTAGTAGAGAGAGCGTGGTAGTTGAGGGTGATAGAGAGAAAGTGGTAGTGAGAGGAGAGAGAGTAGTAGAGAGGGGGTGTTAAAAAGAGAGGGTGGTAGCAAGAGGGAAGTAGTGAGAGGGTAGTAGAGAGGGTAGTAGTGCCAGGGTGGTAGAGAGAGGGTGGTAGAGAGAGGGTAGGAGAGCGAGGGTAATAGAGAGACAGTAGTAGAGAGAGGAGAGCGGGTAGTAGAGAGTGGGTAGTAGAGAGAATGTTGTAGAGAGAGGGTAGTAGATAGAGAAGAGAGGGTGGTAGAGAGAGGAGAGAGGGTGGGTGAGAGGTGGTAGAGTCAGGGTTGTAGAGAGAGGAGAGAGGGTAGTAGAGAGAGTGTGGTAGAAAGAGGAGAGAGGGTGGTAGAGAGAGGGTGGTAGAAAGAGGGTAGTAGATAGAGAAGAGAGGGTGGTAGAGAGAGGAGAGAGGGTGGGTGAGAGGTGGTAGAGTCAGGGTTGTAGAGAGAGGAGAGAGGGTAGTAGAGAGAGTGTGGTAGAAAGAGGAGAGAGGGTGGTAGAGAGAGGGTGGTAGAAAGAGGGTAGTTGAGAGAGGGTGATAGGGTGAGTGTGATAGAGAGAGGGTAGTGAGAGAGGGTGGTAGCGAGAGGGTGGTAGAGAGAGGGTAGTAGAGAGGGTAGTAGAGAGAGGGTAGTAGAGAGAGGGTGGTAGAGAGAGGGTAGTAGAGAGAGGGTGGTAGAGAGAGGGTAGTAGAGAGAGGGTGGTAGAGAGAGGGTAGTAGAGAGAGGGTGGTAGAGAGAGGAGAGAGGGTGGGTGAGAGGTGGTAGAGTCAGGGTTGTAGAGAGAGGAGAGAGGGTAGTAGAGAGAGTGTGGTAGAAAGAGGAGAGAGGGTGGTAGAGAGAGGGTGGTAGAAAGAGGGTAGTTGAGAGAGGGTGATAGGGTGAGTGTGATAGAGAGAGGGTAGTGAGAGAGGGTGGTAGCGAGAGGGTGGTAGAGAGAGGGTAGTAGAGAGAGGGTGGTGGTAGAGAGGGTAGTAGAGAGGGTAGTAGAGAGAGGGTGATAGGGAGAGGGTAGTAGAGAGAGGGTGGTAGAGAGAGGGTGGTAGAGAGAGGGTAGTAGCCAGGGTAGTAGAGAGAGGGTGGTGGTAGAGAGGGTAGTAGAGAGGGTAGTAGAGAGAGGGTGATAGGGAGAGGGTAGTAGAGAGAGGGTGGTAGAGAGAGGGTAGTAGCCAGGGTAGTAGAGAGAGGGTGGTAGAGAGAGGGTGGTGGAGAGAGGGTAGTAGAGAGGGTGATAGAGAGAGGTAGAGAGAGGAGAGAGGTTGGTAGAGAGAGGGTTGTAGAGAGAGAGTGTGATAAGAAGTGGTCTTTTTATTTGTCTGTTCGTTTATAATATCTATAGCAGTGTGGAATGGATGATTTTTTTAATCAATACTTTAACTTAGAAAGATTTTTAAATCAATTTTAAAACTACAAACATTTATTATTTTCCCTTTCGCTGACAACAGAGTTTTTATTTGAACAAACAGACATGTAATTACTTCCCCTCATCAACCTGGCAAGAAAATGGCCACCAATTGAACTTGCCTTGTCACTCATTCTGACTGGCAGCTCAGTGCAGAGATGGGAGAGGAGTGGGTAAATGACTTGTCCTCTGGGACCGGGCAGATATAGATGGGAGACATGCAGGGAAGGAGTGACATGTCTTGGATAGTCTGTGAATCCATTGTGTCAGTTGCAGATACTGCGCCAGTCGTCCTGGTTCTCCTGCCCTGACGGAGAGTTCATGACTAAAGCAGTGAAGCTGCAGCCACACCAAATTGGCTCCAA
Source organism: Salmo trutta (assembly GCF_901001165.1). Lineage (NCBI taxonomy): Eukaryota > Metazoa > Chordata > Actinopteri > Salmoniformes > Salmonidae > Salmo > Salmo trutta. Next base: position 46,040,998 of record NC_042968.1, read on the forward strand.
ATTGCAGAGGCAACATGGAGAATATTTTGTCTTTAGTGTTTTGCTGTTGTCACGTCCTGATCAGTAAAGGGGTATTTTGTTATTGTAGTTTGGTCAGGACGTGGCAGGGGGTATTTGTTTTATGTGGTTCAGGGTTTGTTGGGCTATGTTATTATGTAAGAGTGGTATTTGTAAGACTAGACTGAACATAGTGTTTTTCTATGTTCAGTCTAGTCTTTCTATTTCTATGTTTAGTTGATGGGGTTGACCTTCAATTTGAAGCAGCTGCTCCTCGTTGCTTCTAATTGAAGGTCTTATTTAAGAGGGGTGTTTTTTTTCTATGGGATTTGTGGGTAGTTATCTCCTGTTTTGTGTCTGTGCACCTGACAGGACTGTTTAGTGGCGTTTGTTGTTTTGTATACGTGATTTGTTTGTTTTTTTCCTTCTTTTGAGTTCATAAAGAAGATGAGTATACACGTTCCCGCTGCACCTTGGTCTAATCCTTACGACACCCGTTACAGCTGTGATGTTCCTTGTACAGGGATGTAGACTGTCTGGCCCCACATGAGTTTCAAAGCTTCTGTCTGTGGACTTTTACATAATTTTCTGTTTTTGTCATTTAACAGGCACTCTTATCCAGAGTGACTTACAGGAGCAATTAGGGTTAAGTGCCTTGCTCAAGGGCACATCTATAGATTTCTGTTTTCACCCAGTCGGCTCTGGGATTCAAACCAGCAACCTTTTGGTTACTGGTCCAACGCTCTTAACTCCTAGGCTACCTTCCACCAGATTTATTAGCTTGTATTTTATATTACTCCTTATTCATAGTTAGATTAAATAAATGTATTTTAAATAACGTTGATGAATGCAGGAAATGTATTACAATGGACCACAATCAACTTCAGAATCCACAGAATGAATGCAACGTTGAATGGTATAGGTTGAATGAGACGGACCCAAATCGAAATGAAATCTTGTTCATGAAATACTGGCATATCTAATTAGAAAATTCAGGGTGAATGTTACTCATAATCAGGTTTTTTTTATTTCCTGATCGGTGACTGGGTCTGTGTACTAATAGACAGCCTTTTCAGTAGTTTCATTTGGTCAAAATCAGCCAAATGGTAAACATATACTGAGCTGCCCAGAGACAGTTTAGAGGGCTGAATAAATTACTGGCTGAAAGACAGTTGTCATGGTGATAGACTAGAAATGAAATTCCTCATCTGTGGACAGAGGTATTGGTCGTTGATAAAAGCCTAATGAAATTGATGCTTTTAACAACTTGAAAAGATGAAGTGATTTAAAAAAAAATTACATAATAAAAATAACCCACACAAAAGTGATCACTGCACCAATAAACATATTGCTGTGGTTTGTGGCAACAAGCCATCAAAGACAATCTACCTGGTAAAAACCTTCAGTGTCTTCACCAAAGGGTTTAATACTTGTTACCATTTTTATTGAACTAAGCAAGTCGGTTAAGAACAAACTTATTTACAATGAGTGCCTACCCCAGCCAAACCCAGACAGCGCTGGGCCAACTGTGCACCACTCTATGGGAATCCCAAACACAGCCAGATGGGATGCAGCCTGGATTCAAACCAGGTACTGCAGCGACGCCTCTTGCACTGAGATGCAGTGTCTTAGACCACTGCGCCACTCGGGAGCCAAGTTGAACTTGGGCTCCCATTAACACCACTGTCTGAGCTGGACAGCGCTTAGTACATCTAATTACAACATGCTTTACAGAAGTAGACAGTGCAGAGATTGTACACAATACTGTCAGGCAGTACAGAGGTACAGAGATAGTACACCATGCTGTTAGACAGCACAGAGGTACAGAGATAGTACACCATGCTGTCAGACAGTACAGAGGTACAGAGATAGTACACCATGCTGTTAGACAGTAGAGGTACAGAGATAGTACACCATGCTGTCAGACAGTACAGAGGTACAGAGATAGTACACCATGCTGTCAGACTTACAGAGGTACAGAGATAGTACACCATGCTGTTAGACAGCACAGAGATAGTAAACCATGCTGTCAGACAGTACAGAGGTACAGAGATAGTAAGCCATGCTGTCAGACAGTACAGAGGTACAGAGATAGTACACCATGCTGTTAGACAGCACAGAGATAGTAAACCATGCTGTCAGACAGTACAGAGGTACAGAGATAGTAAACCATGCTGTCAGACAGTACAGAGGTACAGAGATAGTAAACCATGCTGTCAGACAGTACAGAGGTACAGAGATAGTACACCATGCTGTTAGACAGCACAGAGGTACAGAGATAGTACACCATGCTGTTAGACAGCACAGAGATAGTACACCATGCTGTCAGACAGTACAGAGGTACAGAGATAGTACACCATGCTGTTAGACAGCACAGAGATAGTACACCATGCTGTTAGACAGCACAGAGATAGTACACCATGCTGTCAGACAGTACAGAGGTACAGATAGTAAACCATGCTGTCAGACAGTACAGAGGTACAGAGATAGTACACCATGCTGTTAGACAGCACAGAGGTACAGAGATAGTACACCATGCTGTTAGACAGCACAGAGATAGTAAACCATGCTGTCAGACAGTACAGAGATACAGAGATAGTAAACCATGCTGTCAGACAGTACAGAGGTACAGAGATAGTACACCATGCTGTTAGACAGTAGAGGTACAGAGATAGTACACCATGCTGTTAGACAGTACAGAGGTACAGAGATAGTACACCATGCTGTTAGACAGTACAGAGATAGTACACCATGCTGTTAGACAGCACAGAGGTACAGAGATAGTACACCATGCTGACAGACAGTACAGATAGACCACCCATCTGAGTATGTAATAACCATGTAGACAGACCACCAGTCTGAGTATGTAATAACCATGTAGACAGACCATCAGTCTGAGTATGTAATAACCATGTAGACAGACCACCAGTCTGAGTATGTAATAACCATGTAGACAGACCACCAGTCTGAGTATGTAATAACCATGTAGACAGACCACCAGTCTGAGTATGTAATAACCATGTAGACAGACCACCAGTCTGAGTATGTAATAACCATGTAGACAGACCACCAGTCTGAGTATGTAATAACCATGTAGACAGACCACCAGTCTGAGTATGTAATAACCATGTAGACAGACCACCAGTCTGAGTATGTAATAACCATGTAGACAGACCACCAGTCTGAGTATGTAATAACCATGTAGACAGACCATTATTAGTATACACTATATATAATAAAATATGTGGACACCCCTTAAAATGAGTGGATTTGGCTATTTCATTGTGAAGTGGAAATATCTAGGAGCAACAACGGCTCAGCCGTAAAGTGGTAGGCCACACAACATTGTCTGTCCTCGGTTGCAACACTTACTACCGAATTCCAAACTTCATCTCTAAGAACTGCTCGTCGGAAGCTACATGAGATGGGTTTTCATAGCCAAGCAGTCGCACGCAAGCCTAGGATCACCATGCGTAAAGTTAAGTGTCGGCTGGAGTGGTGTAAAGCTCGCCGCTATTGGTCTCTGCATACCAGGAGAATGCTACCGGCCCGAATGCATAGTGCCAACTGTAAAGTTTAAAGGAGGAGGAATAATGGTCTGGGGCAGTTTTTCATGGTTCGGGCTAGGCCCGTTAGTTCCAGTGAAGGGAAATTTTAATGCTACAGCTGCAGCATACAATTACATTCTAGACGATTCTGTGCTTCCAACTTTGTGGAAAGAGTTTGGGGAAGGCCCTCTCCTGTTTCATCATGCATAAAGCAAGTTCCATACAGAAATGGTTTGTCGAGATCTTTGTGGAAGAACTTGACTGGCCTGCACAGAGCCCTGACCTCAACCCCATCGAACACCTTTGGGATGAATTGGAACGCCGACTGCGAGCCAGGCCTAATCGCCCAAAATCAGTGCCAGATCTCACTAATGCTCTTGAGTTTGAATGGAAGCAAGTCCCCTCGGCAATGTTCCAACATCCAGTGGAAAGCCTTCCCAGAAGAGTGGAGGCTGTTAGAGCAGCAAAGGGGGGACCAGCCCCATATTAATGCCCATAATTTTGGAATGAGATGTTCATCGAGCAGGTGTCCTCATACTTTTGGTCATGTAGTGTACCTATATGGTAATTTCATCATCAGAGATGAGAAGTATTTTTCTTTTGCTTTCTCAGAATACTTTCTCAGAATACTGTAAGTACCCTTGTGACATTCCTTTTGAAAATGTATATTTGTCTGTTCTTGTTCTTTATAGAACTGCCATGTATTTCTAAACCGAGGTAAATGGAAGTTCTATTTTAATCCTCTCAGACTGACATTCAAAACATTTGTAATAAATACTATTCAGATAATAATTGAATAAGGACATGGTAGTCTTTTGTCCTTCTCTGAACAAATGAATCATACAAATAAATCCCATAGACGTAGTGAGTCTTTAGATAAATACTGTCATTGTTATTAATGATGGTAATTCCTGTTGCTGGGCGGAGTTCCCTTCATTCCTTATCTGTCTAGTGAAGCTCTAGAATGTTGTGACCAAGGCAAAGAAAAAGCACCTGCACTATCCAGGGGACGGCCAATCACATGCTGCATGGTGAACCCTAATCATACCTGCACTATCCAGGGGACGGCCAATCACATGCTGCATGGTGAACCCTAATCAACCCTGCACTATCCAGGGGACGGCCAATCACATGCTGCATGGTGAACCCTAATCATACCTGCACTATCCAGGGGACGGCCAATCACATGCTGCATGGTGAACCCTAATCATCCCTGCACTATCCAGGGGACGGCCAATCACATGCTGCATGGTGAACCCTAATCAACCCTGTACTATCCAGGGGACGGCCAATCACATGCTGCATGGTGAACCCTAATCAACCCTGCACTATCCAGGGGACGGCCAATCACATGCTGCATGGTGAACCCAAATCAACCCTGCACTATCCAGGGGACGGCCAATCACATGCTGCATGGTGAACCCTAATCAACCCTGCACTATCCAGGGGACGGCCAATCACATGCTGCATGGTGAACCCTAATCAACCCTGCACTATCCAGGGGACGGCCAATCACATGCTGCATGGTGAACCCTAATCAACCCTGTACTATCCAGGGGACGGCCAATCACATGCTGCATGGTGAACCCTAATCAACCCTGCACTATCCAGGGGACGGCCAATCACATGCTGCATGGTGAACCCAAATCAACCCTGCACTATCCAGGGGACGGCCAATCACATGCTGCATGGTGAACCCTAATCAACCCTGCACTATCCAGGGGACGGCCAATCACATGCTGCATGGTGAACCCTAATCAACCCTGCACTATCCAGGGGACGGCCAATCACATGCTGCATGGTGAACCCTAATCAACCCTGCACTATCCAGGGGACGGCCAATCACATGCTGCATGGTGAACCCTAATCATACCTGCACTATCCAGGGGACGGCCAATCACATGCTGCATGGTGAACCCTAATCATCCCTGCACTATCCAGGGGACGGCCAATCACATGCTGCATGGTGAACCCTAATCAACCCTGTACTATCCAGGGGACGGCCAATCACATGCTGCATGGTGAACCCTAATCAACCCTGCACTATCCAGGGGACGGCCAATCACATGCTGCATGGTGAACCCAAATCAACCCTGCACTATCCAGGGGACGGCCAATCACATGCTGCATGGTGAACCCTAATCAACCCTGCACTATCCAGGGGACGGCCAATCACATGCTGCATGGTGAACCCTAATCAACCCTGCACTATCCAGGGGACGGCCAATCACATGCTGCATGGTGAACCCTAATCAACCCTGTACTATCCAGGGGACGGCCAATCACATGCTGCATGGTGAACCCTAATCAACCCTGCACTATCCAGGGGACGGCCAATCACATGCTGCATGGTGAACCCAAATCAACCCTGCACTATCCAGGGGACGGCCAATCACATGCTGCATGGTGAACCCTAATCAACCCTGCACTATCCAGGGGACGGCCAATCACATGCTGCATGGTGAACCCTAATCAACCCTGCACTATCCAGGGGACGGCCAATCACATGCTGCATGGTGAACCCTAATCAACCCTGCACTATCCAGGGGACGGCCAATCACATGCTGCATGGTGAACCCAAATCAACCCTGCACTATCCAGGGGACGGCCAATCACATGCTGCAGGGTGAACCCAAATCAACCCTGCACTATCCAGGGGACGGCCAATCACATGCTGCATGGTGAACCCTAATCAACCCTGCACTATCCAGGGGACGGCCAATCACATGCTGCATGGTGAACCCTAATCAACCCTGCACTATCCAGGGGACGGCCAATCACATGCTGCATGGTGAACCCTAATCAACCCTGCACTATCCAGGGGACGGCCAATCACATGCTGCATGGTGAACCCCTTTCACCCCAAAAATATAATGTCACAAAAAAAAGGATTACGCAACACTTCAGTGTTGAGACATAAGAAGTGTTAAAACACTGAAAAGGTGTGGAATAAGTGATATTAACAGATTGGAGTGGGTCTAAGGCGTAGTGAACGTATGTACACTTTGAGCACTACATTTACGATAGCGAAACGGCTTCCGCACGGTAATGTCTGGGTGTTTTAGAGATCACAGATGAAGGGTTACAGCAATTATGGGTGTTTTAGAGGTCACAGATAAAGGGTTACAGCAATTCTGGGTGTTTTAGAGGTCACAGATAAAGGGTTATAGCAATTCTGGGTGTTTTAGAGGTCACAGATAAAGGGTTACAGCAATTCTGGGTGTTTTAGAGGTCACAGATGAAGGGTTACAGCAATTCTGGGTGTTTTAGAGGTCACAGATAAAGGGTTATAGCAATTCTGGGTGTTTTAGAGGTCACAGATAAAGGGTTACAGCAATTCTGGGTGTTTTAGAGGTCACAGATGAAGGGTTACAGCAATTCTGGGTGTTTTAGAGGTCACAGATGAAGGGTTACAGCAATTCTGGGTGTTTTAGAGGTCACAGATGAAAGGTTACAGCAATTCTGGGTGTTTTAGAGATCACAGATGAAGGGTTACAGCAATTTTGGGTGTTTTAGAGGTCACGGTTGAAGGGTCAACTTCGTGTTCAGTACACACTCCGGATGTTTATGGGGCCTTTGCTATTTCAGTCACGACTTTCCAACCCACTCCACTAACTTCCTGAGATGTAGGTGAGCATCTACAGGGCATGGGCATCACACCAGTGAACAGAATCTAAAACGGGATCCTTTGGAATAGCTACTGTACGTTTCACCTCATCTGACCATCTGCTCCCCAGATTTACAAGTAGAGTAGATTTGATGTCAACATCCATTAGGCCAATGGTAACTGAAATGGACTGTTAATAGACTCTGTGGCAAATTGGAAACCCACTCTCAGGGTTAACGCTATTGTAGAGAGGGGAGGAAAGACAGACACACAGACACATACACACACTCAGACACACACACACGCACACGCACTCAGACACACGCACTCAGACATACACACACACACGCACACAGACACAGACACAGACACACAGACACAGACACACGCACACAGACACAGACACACACACGCACACAGACACAGACACACACACTCAGACATACACACACACGCACACAGGCACAGACACACACACACGCACACAGACACAGACACACACGGCAGGTTCCTCAAATCACTTCTGATGAGATGCTGGTTACAGCTGACTTTGCTGGGTCAAAGGACTCATGTCATTCAGGGAAAGAAAAAGTTGGATCCGAATGACAATCTAGCATTATCCAATCCAACTGAGTGCCCAGAGAAACTCGGTGACCCTGGTGGTTGCTATACCTTGATAGGATTCGCTGAACAGGGAAAAGTGGTCCCATATTCAGCAACCCCGTTGAGTGTAAATGCATCAAACAGCCTCGAAATCCAACATACATGCTTTTAGAGACACAGCTTTCTCTCTATGTCGGGGGATTGGTGAGTGGGGCTTCTGTTGGGAGATTGGTGAGTGGGGGTTCTGTTGGTAAGTGGGGGTTCTGTTGATGAGTGGGAGTTCTGTTGGGGGGTTGGTGAGTGGGGGTTCTGTTGGGTGGTTGGTGAGTGGGGGTTCTGTTGGTGAGTGGGGGTTCTGTTGGGGGGTTGGTGAGTGGGGGTTCTGTTGGGTAGTTGGTGAGTGGGGATTCTGTTGGGGGGTTGGTGAGTGGGGTTTCTGTTGGTAAGTGGGGGTTCTGTTGGGTAGTTGGTGAGTGGGGGTTCTGTTGGATGGTTGGTGAGTGGGGGTTCTGTTGGGGGGTTGGTGAGGGGGGTTTCTGTTGGTAAGTGGGGGTTCTGTTGGGTAGTTGGTGAGTGGGGGTTCTGTTGGATGGTTGGTGAGTGGGGGTTCTGTTGGGGGGGTTGGTGAGTGGGGTTTCTGTTGGTAAGTGGGGGTTCTGTTGGGTAGTTGGTGAGTGGGGATTCTGTTGGGGGGTTAGTAAGTGGGGGTTCTGTTGGGTAGTTGGTGAGTGGGGATTCTGTTGGGGGGTTGGTAAGTGGGGGTTCTGTTGGGTAGTTGGTGAGTGGGTTCTGTTGGGTGGTTGGTGAGTGGGGGTTCTGTTGGGGGGTTGGTGAGTGGGGGTTCTGTTGGGGAGTTGGTATGTGGGGGTTCTGTTGGGGGCTTGGTGAGTGGGGGTTGTTGTCCACTTAGCTCACAGTAAGCATCAAGGTTGAGGAGCATCGATACTCCAGGGAATGTTACAGGACTGAATAACCAGGAAACGAGTGGAACTGTCGGAGGAGAGAGGGAGCTGAAAAGGTCACTTTCACAGTGGTGTCTCAACTAAGGACATGCAGTGTCAAAGAGACAAACAACCGAGAAGGGTAAACATGGAGGCAGCTACTCCAACTGTTTATGATAGATCTGTCTGATAGTAAAGTCCTGAACTGTTTATGATAGATCTGCTCACTGGTAGAGTCCTGAACTGTTTATGATAGATCTGTCTGATAGTAGAGTCCTGAACTGTTTATGATAGATCTGCTCACTGGTAGAGTCCTGAACTGTTCATGATAGATCCTCCTACTGGTAGAGTCCTGAACTGTTCATGATAGATCTGCTCACTGGTAGAGTCCTGAACTGTTCATGATAGATCCTGCTACTGGTAGAGTCCTGAACTGTTCATGATAGATCTGCTCACTGGTAGAGTCCTGAACTGTTTATGATAGACCTGTCTGATAGTAGAGTCCTGAACTGTTTATGATAGATCTGCTCACTGGTAGAGTCCTGAACTGTTTATGATAGATCTGTCTGATAGTAGAGTCCTGAACTGTTTATGATAGATCTGCTCACTGGTAGAGTCCTGAACTGTTTATGATAGATCTGTCTGATAGTAGAGTCCTGAACTGTTTATGATAGATCTGCTCACTGGTAGAGTCCTGAACTGTTTATGATAGATCTGTCTGATAGTAGAGTCCTGAACTGTTTATGATAGATCTGCTCACTGGTAGAGTCCTGAACTGTTCATGATAGATCCTCCTACTGGTAGAGTCCTGAACTGTTCATGATAGATCCTCCTACTGGTAGAGTCCTGAACTGTTCATGATAAATCTGCTCACTGGTAGAGTCCTGAACTGTTTATGATAGATCTGTCTGATAGTAGAGTCCTGAACTGTTTATGATAGATCTGCTCACTGGTAGAGTCCTGAACTGTTTATGATAGATCTGTCTGACAGTAGAGTCCTGAACTGTTTATGATAGATCTGCTCACTGGTAGAGTCCTGAACTGTTTATGATAGATCTGTCTGATAGTAGAGTCCTGAACTGTTTATGATAGATCTGCTCACTGGTAGAGTCCTGAACTGTTTATGATAGATCTGTCTGATAGTAGAGTCCTGAACTGTTTATGATAGATCTGCTCACTGGTAGAGTCCTGAACTGTTTATGATAGATCTGTCTGATAGTAGAGTCCTGAACTGTTTATGATAGATCTGCTCACTGGTAGAGTCCTGAACTGTTTATGATAGATCTGTCTGATAGTAGAGTCCTGAACTGTTTATGATAGATCTGCTCACTGGTAGAGTCCTGAACTGTTTATAATAGATCTGTCTGATAGTAGAGTCCTGAACTGTTTATGATAGATCTGCTCACTGGTAGAGTCCTGAACTGTTTATGATAGATCTGTCTGATAGTAGAGTCCTGAACTGTTTATGATAGATCTGCTCACTGGTAGAGTCCTGAACTGTTTATGATAGATCTGTCTGATAGTAGAGTCCTGAACTGTTTATGATAGATCTGCTCACTGGTAGAGTCCTGAACTGTTCATGATAGATCCTCCTACTGGTAGAGTCCTGAACTGTTCATGATAGATCTGCTCACTGGTAGAGTCCTGAACTGTTCATGATAGATCCTCCTACTGGTAGAGTCCTGAACTGTTCATGATAGATCTGCTCACTGGTAGAGTCCTGAACTGTTTATGATAGATCTGTCTGATAGTAGAGTCCTGAACTGTTCATGATAGATCCTCCTACTGGTAGAGTCCTGAACTGTTCATGATAGATCTGCTCACTGGTAGAGTCCTGAACTGTTCATGATAGATCTGCCCGCTGGTAGAGTCCTGAACTGTTCATGATAGATCCTCCTACTGGTAGAGTCCTGAACTGTTCATGATAGATCCTCCAACTGGTAGAGTCCTGAACTGTTCATGATAGATCCTCCTATTGGTAGAGTCCTGAACTGTTCATGATAGATCCTCCTACTGGTAGAGTCCTGAACTGTTCATGATAGATCCTCCTACTGGTAGAGTCCTGAACTGTTCATGATAGATCCTCCTACTGGTAGAGTCCTGAACTGTTCATGATAGATCCTCCTACTGGTAGAGTCCTGAACTGTTCATGATAGATCCTCCTATTGGTAGAGTCCTGAACTGTTCATGATAGATCCTCCTATTGGTAGAGTCCTGAACTGTTCATGATAGATCCTCCTACTGGTAGAGTCCTGAACTGTTCATGATAGATCTGCTCACTGGTAGAGTCCTGAACTGTTCATGATAGATCCTCCTACTGGTAGAGTCCTGAACTGTTCATGATAGATCCTCCTACTGGTAGAGTCCCGAACTGTTCATGATAGATCTGCTCACTGGTAGAGTCCTGAACTGTTCATGATAGATCCTCCTACTGGTAGAGTCCTGAACTGTTCATGATAGATCTGCTCACTGGTAGAGTCCTGAACTGTTCATGATAGATCTGCCCGCTGGTAGAGTCCTGAACTGTTCATGATAGATCCTCCTACTGGTAGAGTCCTGAACTGTTCATGATAGATCCTCCTACTGGTAGAGTCCTGAACTGTTCATGATAGATCCTCCTATTGGTAGAGTCCTGAACTGTTCATGATAGATCCTCCTACTGGTAGAGTCCTGAACAGTTCATGATAGATCCTCCTACTGGTAGAGTCCTGAACTGTTCATGATAGATCCTCCTACTGGTAGAGTCCCGAACTGTTCATGATAGATCTGCTCACTGTTAGAGTCCTGAACTGTTCATGATAGATCCTCCTACTGGTAGAGTCCTGAACTGTTCATGATAGATCTGCTCACTGGTAGAGTCCTGAACTGTTCATGATAGATCTGCCCGCTGGTAGAGTCATGAACTGTTCATGATAGATCCTCCTACTGGTAGAGTCCTGAACTGTTCATGATAGATCCTCCTACTGGTAGAGTCCTGAACTGTTCATGATAGATCCTCCTACTGGTAGAGTCCTGAACTGTTCATGATAGATCCTCCTACTGGTAGAGTCCTGAACTGTTCATGATAGATCCTCCTATTGGTAGAGTCCTGAACTGTTCATGATAGATCCTCCTATTGGTAGAGTCCTGAACTGTTCATGATAGATCCTCTTACTGGTAGAGTCCTGAACTGTTCATGATAGATCCTCCTATTGGTAGAGTCCTGAACTGTTCATGATAGATCCTCCTATTGGTAGAGTCCTGAAAAGTTCATGATAGATCCTCCTACTGGTAGAGTCCTGAACTGTTCATGATAGATCCTCCTACTGGTAGAGTCCTGAACTGTTCATGATAGATCCTCCTATTGGTAGAGTCCTGAACTGTTCATGATAGATCCTCCTACTGGTAGAGTCCTGAACTGTTCATGATAGATCCTCCTACTGGTAGAGTCCTGAATGTGTTTCTTTCCTATCCACTTTTCTCTGCAGAGAGCCTCATCTTTGGGCGTTTTGTCAGCAGATCGTTTGATCTTTCAGACGGTGTTTGTCATCACAGACTGAGGAACAGATGCTGTTATGGAGGACAGGACAGCTCCGACACACACTCTAGATGAGACATTCAAGATGAAATGTCTGAGCCGTTTTATCGACATCAAAACATGTATTTTTATCTAATCTTTCATCACAGGCCTATGTACTTTAATGGCGTTAAAACGGACGCTGCCTCCCTGTGTGAAGAACAATTATTTACTTGTTCAAATGTTTTCACAACTATCTGAACAGAGTCAGTTTACTATTAGAGACTGACCAAATGTAACATTACACAGCTCTCATACAAGAACAATAACCTGTTATAACTGCTATTTAATAAGCTAAGTACATTCAGTTATATGGTACATATCACTTCAGGTGATTTTGCTCCATTCACAGACTACCCTGACAGATTTCCTATGACTAGTCTTTTAAAAGACGACCTTCTTCGACTGATCCCCACTACTTTAAATGGTAACAGTACACTTCCACCTCAGTGTCACCACTATGGAGCAGCTAACAATGGACATTGTCCTTGTCATTCAAAGAACATTCTGTTGCCCCCTTTAGGACAGGTTTAGACTTCAAAGCGATTCAACCTTTTAACAATGGAAAGAGGCAGCGAGCCAGAAAAAAACCAAACAGATATGGTAGCCTTGAGGGAGAGAGAGAGAGAGGTGAGTGGGTTTACTTTACATTACATGTGCAATTCTGTTCAGAGTGGTCGTATCTAACATAGTGTAGGTTTTACAATTTATGAAAGCATTGTATTCCTTGTACGTTCAGCACAACATCATTCCAGGCACAAACAAACTAACACACACACAACGTGTAGTCTAGGGGTTATTTAAGAGTCCTGGGACAGCACCATGAGTCTTGTGTTTATTTCAGAGTCCTGGGACAGCATCATGAGTCTAGGGTTTATTTCAGAGTCCTGGGACAGCACCAAGAATCTAGGGGTTATTTCAGAGTCCTGGGACAGCACCATGAGTCTAGGGTTTATTTCAGAGTCCTGGGACTGCACCATGAGTCTAGGAGTTATTTCAGAGTCCTGGGACTGCACGATGAGTCTAGGATTTATTTCAGAGTGCTGGGATTGCACCATGAGTCTAGGGTTTATTTCAGAGTCATGGGACAGCACCATGAGTCTAGGGTTTATTTCAGAGTCCTGGGACAGCATCATGAGTCTAGGGTTTATTTCAGAGTCCTGGGACAGCACCATGAGTCTAGGGTTAATTTCAGACTCATGGGACTATGGCCATGAGTCTAGGGTTTATTTAAGAGTCCTGGGACAGCACCATGAGTCTTGTGTTTATTTCAGAGTCCTGGGACAGCATCATGAGTCTAGGGTTTATTTCAGAGTCCTGGGACTGCACCATGAGTCTAGGAGTTATTTCAGTCCTGGGACTGCACCATGAGTCTAGGGTTTATTTCAGAGTCCTGGGACAGCACCATGAGTCTAGGAGTTATTTCAGAGTCCTGGGACTGCACGATGAGTCTAGGATTTATTTCAGAGTCCTGGGATTGCACCATGAGTCTAGGGTTCATTTCAGAGTCATGGGACAGCACCACGAGTCTAGGGTTTATTTCAGAGTCCTGGGACTGCACCATGAGTCTAGGGTTTATTTCAGAGTCCTGGGACAGCAAAATGAGTCTAGGGTTTATTTCAGAGTCATGGGACTGTGGCCATGAGTCTAGGATTTATTTCAGAGTCCTGGGACTGCACCATGATTCTAGGGTTTATTTCAGAGTCCTGGGACAGCACCATGAGTCTAGGGTTAATTTCAGACTCATGGGACTATGGCCATGAGTCTAGGGTTTATTTCAGAGTCCTGGGACAGCACCAAGAATCTAGGGGTTATTTCAGAGTCCTGGGACAGCACCATGAGTATAGGGTTTATTTCAGAGTCCTGGGACTGCACCATGAGTCTAGGAGTTATTTCAGAGTCCTGGGACTGCACTAGGAGTCTATGGTTTATTTCAGAGTCCTGGGACAGCACCAAGAATCTAGGGGTTATTTCAGAGTCCTGGGACAGCACCATGAGTCTAGGGTTTATTTCAGAGTCCTGGGACTGCACCATGAGTCTAGGAGTTATTTCAGAGTACTGGGATTGCACCATGAGTCTAGGGTTTATTTCAGAGTCATGGGACAGCACCACGAGTCTAGGGTTTATTTCAGAGTCCTGGGACTGCACCATGAGTCTAGGGTTTATTTCAGAGTCCTGGGATTGCACCATGAGTCTAGGGTTTATTTCAGAGTCATGGGACTGTGGCCATGAGTCTAGGGTTTATTTCAGAGTCCTGGGACTGCACCATGAGTCTAGGGTTTATTTCAGAGTCCTGGGACAGCACCATGAGTCTAGGGTTAATTTCAGACTCATGGGACTGTGGCCATGAGTCTAGGGTTTATTTCAGAGTCCTGGGACTGCACCATGAGTCTAGGGTTTATTTCAGAGTCCTGGGACAGCACCATGAGTCTAGGGTTAATTTCAGACTCATGGGACTATGGCCATGAGTCTAGGGTTTATTTCAGAGTCCTGGGACAGCACCAAGAATCTAGGGGTTATTTCAGAGTCCTGGGACAGCACCATGAGTCTAGGGTTTATTTCAGAGTCCTGGGACAGCACCATGAGTCTAGGGTTTATTTCAGAGTCCTGGGACTGCACTATGAGTCTATGGTTTATTTCAGAGTCCCGGGACAGCACCAATAATCTAGGGGTTATTTCAGAGTCCTGGGACAGCACCATGAGTCTAGGGTTTATTTCAGAGTCCTGGGACTGCACCATGAGTCTAGGAGTTATTTCAGAGTCCTGGGACTGCACCATGAGTCTAGGGTTTATTTCAGAGTCCTGGGACTGCACCATGAGTCTAGGAGTTATTTCAGAGTCCTGGGACTGCACCATGAGTCTAGGATTTATTTCAGAGTGCTGGGATTGCACCATGAGTCTAGGGTTTATTTCAGAGTCATGGGACAGCACCACGAGTCTAGGGTTTATTTCAGAGTCCTGGGACTGCACCATGAGTCTAGGGTTTATTTCAGAGTCCTGGGACAGCACCATGAGTCTAGGAGTTATTTCAGAGTCCTGGGACTGCACGATGAGTCTAGGATTTATTTCAGAGTGCTGGGATTGCACCATGAGTCTAGGGTTTATTTCAGAGTCCTGGGACAGCACCAAGAATCTAGGGGTTATTTCAGAGTCCTGGGACAGCACCATGAGTATAGGGTTTATTTCAGAGTCCTGGGACTGCACCATGAGTCTAGGAGTTATTTCAGAGTCCTGGGACTGCACTATGAGTCTATGGTTTATTTCAGAGTCCTGGGACAGCACCAAGAATCTAGGGGTTATTTCAGAGTCCTGGGACAGCACCATGAGTCTAGGGTTTATTTCAGAGTCCTGGGACAGCACCATGAGTCTAGGGTTTATTTCAGAGTCCTGGGACTGCACTATGAGTCTATGGTTTATTTCAGAGTCCCGGGACAGCACCAATAATCTAGGGGTTATTTCAGAGTCCTGGGACAGCACCATGAGTCTAGGGTTTATTTCAGAGTCCTGGGACTGCACCATGAGTCTAGGAGTTATTTCAGAGTCCTGGGACTGCACCATGAGTCTAGGGTTTATTTCAGAGTCCTGGGACTGCACCATGAGTCTAGGAGTTATTTCAGAGTCCTGGGACTGCACCATGAGTCTAGGATTTATTTCAGAGTGCTGGGATTGCACCATGAGTCTAGGGTTTATTTCAGAGTCATGGGACAGCACCACGAGTCTAGGGTTTATTTCAGAGTCCTGGGACTGCACCATGAGTCTAGGGTTTATTTCAGAGTCCTGGGACAGCACCATGAGTCTAGGAGTTATTTCAGAGTCCTGGGACTGCACGATGAGTCTAGGATTTATTTCAGAGTGCTGGGATTGCACCATGAGTCTAGGGTTTATTTCAGAGTCCTGGGACAGCACCAAGAATCTAGGGGTTATTTCAGAGTCCTGGGACAGCACCATGAGTATAGGGTTTATTTCAGAGTCCTGGGACTGCACCATGAGTCTAGGAGTTATTTCAGAGTCCTGGGACTGCACTATGAGTCTATGGTTTATTTCAGAGTCCTGGGACAGCACCAATAATCTAGGGGTTATTTCAGAGTCCTGGGACAGCACCATGAGTCTAGGGTTTATTTCAGAGTCCTGGGACTGCACCATGAGTCTAGAAGTTATTTCAGAGTCCTGGGACTGCACCATGAGTCTAGGGTTTATTGCAGAGTCCTGGGACTGCACCATGAGTCTAGGAGTTATTTCAGAGTCCTGGGACAGCACCATGAGTCTAGGATTTATTTCAGAGTGCTGGGATTGCACCATGAGTCTAGGGTTTATTTCAGAGTCATGGGACAGCACCACGAGTCTAGGGTTTATTTCAGAGTCCTGGGACTGCACCATGAGTCTAGGGTTTATTTCAGAGTCATGGGACTGTGGCCATGAGTCTAGGGTTTATTTCAGAGTCCTGGGACTGTACCATGAGTCTAGGGTTTATTTCAGAGTCCTGGGACAGCACCATGAGTCTAGGGTTAATTTCAGACTCATGGGACTATGGCCATGAGTCTAGGATTTATTTCAGAGTCCTGGGACAGCACCAAGAATCTAGGGGTTATTTCAGAGTCCTGGGACAGCACCATGAGTCTAGGGTTTATTTCAGAGTCCTGGGACTGCACCATGAGTCTAGGAGTTATTTCAGAGTCCTGGGACTGCACGATGAGTCTAGGAGTTATTTCAGAGTCCTGGGACTGCACTATGAGTCTATGGTTTATTTCAGAGTCCTGGGACAGCACCAAGAATCTAGGGGTTATTTCAGAGTCCTGGGACAGCACCATGAGTCTAGGGTTTATTTCAGAGTCCTGGGACAGCACCATGAGTCTAGGGTTTATTTCAGAGTCCTGGGACTGCACTATGAGTCTATGGTTTATTTCAGAGTCCCGGGACAGCACCAATAATCTAGGGGTTATTTCAGAGTCCTGGGACAGCACCATGAGTCTAGGGTTTATTTCAGAGTCCTGGGACTGCACCATGAGTCTAGGAGTTATTTCAGAGTCCTGGGACTGCACCATGAGTCTAGGGTTTATTTCAGAGTCCTGGGACTGCACCATGAGTCTAGGAGTTATTTCAGAGTCCTGGGACTGCACCATGAGTCTAGGATTTATTTCAGAGTGCTGGGATTGCACCATGAGTCTAGGGTTTATTTCAGAGTCATGGGACAGCACCACGAGTCTAGGGTTTATTTCAGAGTCCTGGGACTGCACCATGAGTCTAGGGTTTATTTCAGAGTCCTGGGACAGCACCATGAGTCTAGGAGTTATTTCAGAGTCCTGGGACTGCACGATGAGTCTAGGATTTATTTCAGAGTGCTGGGATTGCACCATGAGTCTAGGGTTTATTTCAGAGTCCTGGGACAGCACCAAGAATCTAGGGGTTATTTCAGAGTCCTGGGACAGCACCATGAGTATAGGGTTTATTTCAGAGTCCTGGGACTGCACCATGAGTCTAGGAGTTATTTCAGAGTCCTGGGACTGCACTATGAGTCTATGGTTTATTTCAGAGTCCTGGGACAGCACCAAGAATCTAGGGGTTATTTCAGAGTCCTGGGACAGCACCATGAGTCTAGGGTTTATTTCAGAGTCCTGGGACTGCACCATGAGTCTAGAAGTTATTTCAGAGTCCTGGGACTGCACCATGAGTCTAGGGTTTATTGCAGAGTCCTGGGACTGCACCATGAGTCTAGGAGTTATTTCAGAGTCCTGGGACAGCACCATGAGTCTAGGATTTATTTCAGAGTGCTGGGATTGCACCATGAGTCTAGGGTTTATTTCAGAGTCATGGGACAGCACCACGAGTCTAGGGTTTATTTCAGAGTCCTGGGACTGCACCATGAGTCTAGGGTTTATTTCAGAGTCCTGGGACAGCACCATGAGTCTAGGGTTTATTTCAGAGTCATGGGACTGTGGCCATGAGTCTAGGGTTTATTTCAGAGTCCTGGGACTGCACCATGAGTCTAGGGTTTATTTCAGAGTCCTGGGACAGCACCATGAGTCTAGGGTTAATTTCAGACTCATGGGACTATGGCCATGAGTCTAGGGTTTATTTCAGAGTCCTGGGACAGCACCAAGAATCTAGGGGTTATTTCAGAGTCCGGTAATTGGCAGTTGATGAAAACACCTTCTCTCAGACAGATAACCATCTGCCTTGAATATAAACATAAACAGTATTTCATCCTGCAAAAGCCTGCAGACAGAGAGAGACACAGAGAGACACAGAGAGAGAGAGAGAGAGAGAGAGAGAGAGAGGGGGGCAGAGAGAGAGACAGAGAGAAAGAGATAGGGGGAGAGAGAGATACAGAGAGAGACAGAGAGATGGAGCGAGAGAGGGAGAGGGGGGAGGGAGAGAAAGACAGAGAGAGAGAGAGAGAGAGAGAGAGAAAGAGAGAGAGAGAGATAGAGAGAGAGGGAGAAAGAGAGACAGAGAGAGAGAGAATGAGAGACAGAGAGAGAGACAGAGAGAGAGATAGGGAGAGAGAGATACAGAGAGAGAGAGAGGGAGAGAGAGAGAGAGAGAGAGACCCTCATCACAATGATGAGGTGATGATCAGGAAGAAGCACATTATCTATCTGACTGAAGCAGTCACACTTCCTTTAACGTGGATATGAGAGAACGTGTATTTGTAAAATGTGGGCATTTAATTAGCAGACGTTCTTGTTTATTAGCCATCTAGTTCATTTCGCCTTGCTTTTTCTCTGCGATGTTGTTAACGAATAAACTATTCAATTAAAGACCTGCTCATAGGACAGTACGGGGGGATGATCACAGCTTTGGTGGCACTTCTCTGACACCCAATTATCAACTTCTTGTTGATCCGATCACATACAAAAAAATGTATCATCTTAACGTTGTGTTGGAGACAGAGGATGAGTCAGTATGAGCCCAAAGCCAGCAGAAGCTGGAACTGTGAACATGGCAATTGCTTGCTAACGGGTTAACTAGCCCTGTTGTCTAACATTAGCTGTAACTACCTAGCATAGCAAGCTAAGCTACTGGCTAGCAAGCATAAAGTTGTATTTTTGATACATTTATAACATTTATGACAACTTGCATAGGCCATAGATGTCCATATTTTGTTAGTTTTTGAAAGATAAACATACATTTTTCCCTCTTGCTTATTATTTGTATCAGCCTTTGAGCAATTCTGAGAGATGTGGTTATGGTCAATAGTATTTTTCACCAGCATGTGTTTGAGTTCTCTTAAAATGTAAAGCAACCTTTCTTCGACTGATCCCCACTACTTTAAATGGTAACAGTACACTTCCACCTCAGTGTCACCACTATGGAGCAGCTAACAATGGACATTGTCCTTGTCATTCAAAGAACATTCTGTTGCCCCCTTTAGGACAGGTTTAGACTTCAAAGCGATTCAACCTTTTAACAATGGAAAGAGGCAGCGAGCCAGAAAAAAACCAAACAGATATGGTAGCCTTGAGGGAGAGAGAGAGAGAGGTGAGTGGGTTTACTTTACATTACATGTGCAATTCTGTTCAGAGTGGTCGTATCTAACATAGTGTAGGTTTTACAATTTATGAAAGCATTGTATTCCTTGTACGTTCAGCACAACATCATTCCAGGCACAAACAAACTAACACACACACAACGTGTAGTCTAGGGGTTATTTAAGAGTCCTGGGACAGCACCATGAGTCTTGTGTTTATTTCAGAGTCCTGGGACAGCATCATGAGTCTAGGGTTTATTTCAGAGTCCTGGGACAGCACCAAGAATCTAGGGGTTATTTCAGAGTCCTGGGACAGCACCATGAGTCTAGGGTTTATTTCAGAGTCCTGGGACTGCACCATGAGTCTAGGAGTTATTTCAGAGTCCTGGGACTGCACGATGAGTCTAGGATTTATTTCAGAGTGCTGGGATTGCACCATGAGTCTAGGGTTTATTTCAGAGTCATGGGACAGCACCATGAGTCTAGGGTTTATTTCAGAGTCCTGGGACAGCATCATGAGTCTAGGGTTTATTTCAGAGTCCTGGGACAGCACCATGAGTCTAGGGTTAATTTCAGACTCATGGGACTATGGCCATGAGTCTAGGGTTTATTTAAGAGTCCTGGGACAGCACCATGAGTCTTGTGTTTATTTCAGAGTCCTGGGACAGCATCATGAGTCTAGGGTTTATTTCAGAGTCATGGGACTGTGGCCATGAGTCTAGGGTTTATTTCAGAGTCCTGGGACTGCACCATGAGTCTAGGGTTTATTTCAGAGTCCTGGGACAGCACCATGAGTCTAGGGTTAATTTCAGACTCATGGGACTGTGGCCATGAGTCTAGGGTTTATTTCAGAGTCCTGGGACAGCACCATGAGTCTAAGGGTTAATCCAGAGTCCTTGGACTGTGGCCATGAGGCTCGGATTTATTTCAGAGTCATGGGACAGCACCATGAGTCTAGGGGTTAATCCAGAGTCCTGGGACAGCACCATGAGTCTAGGGGTTAATCCAGAGTCCTGGGACAACACCATGAGTCTAGGGGTTAATCCAGAGTCCTGGGACAGCACCATGAGTCTAGGGTTTAATCCAGAGTCTTGGGACAGCACCATGAGTCTAGGGCTTAATCCAGAGTCCTGGGACAGCACCATGAGTCTAGGGGTTAATCCAGAGTCCTGGGACTGTAGCCATGAGGCTAGGGTTTATTTCCCAATGAAAACGAGCTGAGCAGTTCCTGGAAAAAGACATTTGGACCAATATCCTTCAGTTACTGAAATCTAGAAGGCCAGGCCACCACTCAAAGAATGAGGGTAAAGACACGAAGGGAAATCAAGAGAATCAAATCCACTTTCAAACAGACTGCATGACCTCATGAAGCCACACAATACAATGACTTGCACAATGCAAGACTGTTTGTGCAGTACAGGGATGTGGATGCAAAGAGAATCTCTCAGGGAATATGAGTTGTTCAATGAACGTTTGGCTGGCAGTCTGCCCATTACAAACTGATTTCAGGTGAGGTCATACCACTGCACTTACCAGGTCATGTCAACACACTTCCTTTACCAATGTCATTAAATTACTCATAATCTGTTTACAAACCACTTAGAAAACCTTTACAAATGGGTTCTACATTGTACAACTACTGAGTTTCCCAACAGTTTTTATTAATTTGTCGAATATTATCTAAGTGTTTAGACAAGACTCTGTTCTATTTGTTTGGATGAACAAACTCTTGTACCAATCAGTTTGTATCTTTATCATGTTATCTTAGTCTTTATCATATTATCTTAGAGAGACCGTGTACCAGGAGAGCTCTCTTCCACCATCTGTCTGGCTAGATGAGAGTGAAGGTAGAGAACTCTCCTGTTTCAGTTTAGATCAGCAGAACTATAAGGTGATGACAGAACACAGCAGCACAAGATTCACACACACACACACACACACACACACACACACACACACACACACACACACACACACACACACACACACACACACACACACACACACACACACACACACACACACACACACACACACACACACACACACACACACACACACACACACACACACAGGCCTGTATGATACTGTGATTAATCTCTTGTAATGTAGTGGTGCTGAACGATATGTCAATAGTTGCTGTGGTTCTACTTTCATCACCAACCTGGTGACAGAGGAGACATTGTACTGGGAGACGCACTACAATACCATGATAGAACAAGTCTTAGTCTGGAAATGAACCCATTTTGGATAGCAGAAGTGCACAAAAAGTGAACAGTCATTATCTGTGATTGAAATAACATTATCAACCATAAACTGTTGTCCATAAACAAAACAGTGGAGTGCAATTTATATTTCTTGAAATGCCAGCGTCTACAACCTCCCTGCTTCCACAAAACAGTATAATCTCTGATCTGCCGGTAATTGGCAGTTGATGAAAACACCTTCTCTCAGACAGATAACCATCTGCCTTGAATATAAACATAAACAGTATTTCATCCTGCAAAAGCCTGCAGACAGAGAGAGACACAGAGAGACACAGAGAGAGAGAGAGAGAGAGAGAGAGAGAGAGAGGGGGGCAGAGAGAGAGACAGAGAGAAAGAGATAGGGGGAGAGAGAGATACAGAGAGAGACAGAGAGATGGAGCGAGAGAGGGAGAGGGGGGAGGGAGAGAAAGACAGAGAGAGAGAGAGAGAGAGAGAGAGAAAGAGAGAGAGAGAGATAGAGAGAGAGGGAGAAAGAGAGACAGAGAGAGAGAGAATGAGAGACAGAGAGAGAGACAGAGAGAGAGATAGGGAGAGAGAGATACAGAGAGAGAGAGAGGGAGAGAGAGAGAGAGAGAGAGACCCTCATCACAATGATGAGGTGATGATCAGGAAGAAGCACATTATCTATCTGACTGAAGCAGTCACACTTCCTTTAACGTGGATATGAGAGAACGTGTATTTGTAAAATGTGGGCATTTAATTAGCAGACGTTCTTGTTTATTAGCCATCTAGTTCATTTCGCCTTGCTTTTTCTCTGCGATGTTGTTAACGAATAAACTATTCAATTAAAGACCTGCTCATAGGACAGTACGGGGGGATGATCACAGCTTTGGTGGCACTTCTCTGACACCCAATTATCAACTTCTTGTTGATCCGATCACATACAAAAAAATGTATCATCTTAACGTTGTGTTGGAGACAGAGGATGAGTCAGTATGAGCCCAAAGCCAGCAGAAGCTGGAACTGTGAACATGGCAATTGCTTGCTAACGGGTTAACTAGCCCTGTTGTCTAACATTAGCTGTAACTACCTAGCATAGCAAGCTAAGCTACTGGCTAGCAAGCATAAAGTTGTATTTTTGATACATTTATAACATTTATGACAACTTGCATAGGCCATAGATGTCCATATTTTGTTAGTTTTTGAAAGATAAACATACATTTTTCCCTCTTGCTTATTATTTGTATCAGCCTTTGAGCAATTCTGAGAGATGTGGTTATGGTCAATAGTATTTTTCACCAGCATGTGTTTGAGTTCTCTTAACATGTAAAGCAACCTTTAAGAGTGGGTAAGAGGCCCTTTATTAAGATTACCTTGAGATATGTTTTATAAAGAATATTTCTCAATTAAAGTCTCCTCGCAGAGTTCACATATTGTCACGGTTGACGTTGGTGAAATAGGACCAAGGCGCAGCGGAAGTATGGATACTCATATTTTTTAATGTTCAAAAGAAGGAGTAGAGCATCCACTTGAAACAAACAAACAAACAAAACAACAAACAATACTCGCAACAGTGTGGCAGGCTCGTCCAAACACAGTGCACACAACAATTCCCCACAAACCCAAAAGGCAAAGTAGGCCACTTATGTGTGACTCCCAATCAGCCACAACCCTCTACAGCTGTGCCTGATTGGAAGTCACACGGCCAAAATTAATGAACCAACAAAACACACAGACTCTTCTGCCATGTCCTGACCCAACTACACCCTCTACTGGTCAGGACGTGACACATATGTGTTGCAGATTGTGCAAATTAAATTGGATAAGAGCCCTTGAAAAATCCTGTAAAGAAAGGATTATGTTTGCTGGTACTGACATTAAAAAAACTCAAAAACCTTTGACAAAAAAGGAATTAACTGAAAGCAAGCTTTAAACAATTTTTGTTGTTGTTAGATCAATGAATGCCTCCTTCCTCTTTCTGATAACAAACACTTGAAGCAATCCTTGATGCAATGTCAAAGGGTGGGGGAAAAACCTGGTACATAAGTTTTGCCAATATGGTAGCCAGCACAATTGTATTGGGGAATTTTGATTCTTGTTTGTTTTCAGAAGGACACAGCATCATAAAGGGTTGATTCATTGTATAACAGGAACAACATTCAAAAGTTTTCTTTCAGTGGTAGCATTTTACAACCTCCAGCGATGAAAAGTATGAAATATTCAGAGTGGAGGAACATATTTGACAAACAGCACATATTGGAAGTGTTTTCTTTTTTGCCCAGAGCATTTCAATCCAGAGAACAATATGAATGGGTGAATAATTCAGTCTCCCGTGCTTGACACTTCCTGAAAATCTATTACATTTTAATCTTGTTATATCCCCGGCAGCAGCCTGTAGGACATGGGAGGATCAGTTCAGCATTTCCATTTGATTTAGGGAAAGTGTCCTACGAAGCGGAGACAATGTTAGGAGGTGGTATGCGGTTGCATAGTAATATTGGTTTCTTCTGATATAGAGGATATGTGGCTTTTGTAGAGTAAATGATTGTAATAGCCCACACTTGAACGATTTCTCAGGGAAATATCTGAAACGTGAATTTAGCGGATACAGACTGGAAGCTTCTACTTTACCAGTGTGAGAATCTGTTAGTTTAGGACATGGGGATGTTGGATACTCACTCCTCAGCCTGAACTGGCTCCTCTTGCGCTGCCCAATAGCTAGCTTTTACGTGGCGTGACTGGTATGTTCCTTCAGGAGGGTGGGCACGTGTGTTTGAGAGGCATAGTTCCTGAGTTCGAGCCTCGGTGTGAGCCGAATCAGGAGGAAGTGGTACTCGCTAAGCAAACAGCGTAACATCCATTACATTAGCATGTGTGAGTGTTCGTGGTGACGGGACGAGGACATTGGTCTTGTAGAGAGGCTATTGTGCTGTTTGTAACACCTCCTATAACCTCCTATAACACAGTTCCTGATAGACATCCCTGGGTATTACAACACAGCTCCTGATAGACATCCCTGGGTATTATAACACAGCTCCTGATAGACATCCCTGGGTATTATAACACAGCTCCTGATAGACATCCCTGGGTATTATAACACAGCTCCTGATAGACATCCCTGGGTATTATAACACAGCTCCTGATAGACATCCCTGGGTATTATAACACAGTTCCTGATAGACATCCCTGGGTATTACAACACAGCTCCTGATAGACATCCCTGGGTATTATAACACAGCTCCTGATAGACATCCCTGGGTATTATAACACAGCTCCTGATAGACATCCCTGGGTATTATAACACAGCTCCTGATAGACATCCCTGGGTATTATAACACAGTTCCTGATAGACATCCCTGGGTATTATAACACAGTTCCTGATAGACATCCCTGGGTATTATAACACAGCTCCTGATAGACATCCCTGGGTATTATAACACAGCTCCTGATAGACATCCCTGGGTATTATAACACAGTTCCTGATAGACATCCCTGGGTATTATAACACAGTTCCTGATAGACATCCCTGGGTATTATAACACAGTTCCTGATAGACATCCCTGGGTATTATAATACAGCTCCTGATAGACATCCCTGGGTATTATAACACAGCTCCTGATAGACATCCCTGGGTATTATAACACAGTTCCTGATAGACATCCCTGGGTATTATAACACAGCTCCTGATAGACATCCCTGGGTATTATAACACAGCTCCTGATAGACATCCCTGGGTATTATAACACAGTTGCTGATAGACATCCCATCCTACTTTAACAGGCACCATCATCCCCACAGTCTCAAAGAGCAGAGTATCCACAAAAAATCGTCAAAGACTCCAGTCACTCTAGTCATAGACTGTTCTCTCTGCTTCCACACTGCAAGTGGTACCGGAGCGCCAAGTCTAGGTCCAAGAGGCTCCTAATTAGCCTCTACCCCCAAGCCATAAGACTCCTGAACAGCTAATAAAATGGCTACACAGACTCTTTGTGTTGCCCCCCCCAAAAAAAAATTGTTGTTATAAGAATAACAAAATAATTTGTTATTCTTATCTCTTACTTTTTATTATAATGGTACATTTTTTAAAAGTATTTTCTGAAAAACTGCACTGTTGGTTAAGTACTTTTAAGTAAGCATTTCACTGTAAGGTCTACCTACACCTGTTGTATTCGGCGCATGTGACAAATACAATTTGATTTGATACACTGAGCACTGAAAACCACACGATGCACAGCAGGGACAAGTCGGCATGACTGTCACAAGATCACGCCACCTCAGCTGTACAGCACAAACACAACATCCAAACTTCACACCACCTGCACCTATGGGGAGCCACTCGTCACAGGAACACAACTCCACATCCTGGTCTCTGAATCACACAGGAACACAACTCCACATCCTGGTCTCTGAATCACACAAGAACACAACTCCACATCCTGGTCTCTGAATCACACAGGAACACAACTCCACATCCTGGTCTCTGAATCACACAGGAACACAACTCCACATCCTGGTCTCTGAATCACACAGGAACACAACTCCACATCCTGGTCTCTGAATCACACAGGAACACAACTCCACATCCTGGTCTCTGAATCACACAGGAACACAACTCCACATCCTGGTCTCTGAATCACACAGGAACACAACTCCACATCCTGGTCTCTGAATCACACAGGAACACAACTCCACATCCTAGTCTCTGAATCACACAGGAACACAACTCCACATCCTGGTCTCTGAATCACACAGGAACACAACTCCACATCCTGGTCTCTGAATCACACAGGAACACAACTCCACATCCTGGTCTCTGAATCACACAGGAACACAACTCCACATCCTGGTCTCTGAATCACACAGGAACACAACTCCACATCCTGGTCTCTGAATCACACAGGAACACAACTCCACATCCTGGTCTCCTCATGACAGCAGGGATAAAGAGGACACAAGGAGAGAGATGTAAAGCTCCAATGTCATTGTTATTAAAGTGATCTTGTTTTGATGAGATGTGTCATGATTTATGCCGGGGAAATAGCACAAACACAGACACACACACACGCACGCACGCACGCACACACACACACACACACACACACACACACACACACACACACACACACACACACACACACACACACACACACACACACACAGAGAGAGTCATGTAGTCATCCCCCTGTGATTGTCAGGTTTACAGAAACAGCCTGAGCGATGCCAAGGAGAGTCTGTCATCTCTGGATTACCATCCACCACATTCTTATCCCCCCAAAATCTTCTATCAAAGATTTAAACAAATAAAGAGAACCTACAATGAGTTTTGCTCACTAATCTGTTGTAAGTCTTCTTTGGCAGAAACAAACCGGGCCATGTTGAGGTATAGCAAGATTTCTCCAAGATGATGGATGGCTTGATGCATGTGGTGTTACTGTAGCTGCTCAAAGAAAGGCAGGTGGTAACAGGGATACAGGTATGTTCTGTGCAGTCTCTGTCAGGTGTCAACGCTGTTCCTGGTTCAATGATCATCAGAGAGCAGGTTGGGGGAGGAAGAACGAGAGAGCAGGCTGATCAATACTTTAATCCACCATCAACACTGTTAGGCATCATGCAACTCTGCTACTTTAAACCACCAGCACCACTGTTAGGCATCATGCAATACTCCTACTTTAATCCACCAGCACCACTGTTAGGCATTATGCAACTCTCCTACTTTAATCCACCATCAACACTGTTAGGCATCATGCAATACTTCTACTTTAAACCACCAGCACCACTGTTAGGCATTATGCAACTCTCCTACTTTAATCCACCATCAACACTGTTAGGCATCATGCAATACTCCTACTTTAAACCACCAGCACCACTGTTAGGCATTATGCAACTCTCCTACTTTAATCCACCATCAACACTGTTAGGCATCATGCAATACTCCTACTTTAATCCACCAGCACCACTGTTAGGCATTATGCAACTCTTCTACTTTAATCCACCATCAACACTGTTAGGCATCATGCAATACTCCTACTTTAATCCACCAGCACCACTGTTAGGCATTATGCAACTCTTCTACTTTAATCCACCATCAACACTGTTAGGCATCATGCAATACTCCTACTTTAATCCACCAGCAACACTGTTAGACATTAAGCAACTCTCCTACTTTAAACCACCAGCAACACTGTTAGACATTATGCAACTCTCCTGCTAAATTAGTGCTCACCCTCGTCGTCATCGAGTAGATTTATCAGAAGCTGACAGGTATTGTACTCCCAATTAGCAAGTTAGAAGGTAGGAAAAGCAGTGATTTCAGGTAAATTAGAGGAGACAGCTTTGTACGGTATGGAATGGGTATAGCGGCTAGTAAGTTCTACATGTGATTGACCAGGTAGGAGGATTTTTCCATTACAGTATTTCTCGATTGTTTTGGTTAAACAGTTAAATGCGCTCAAAACAGTTAACTCAACCACAAAAGCAGACTTTTTAGAGCATGAAATGGAAACATCAATATGTTTTTATCCTAAATTCAAAGTGAAATGTGACTTGGAGTATCGCGCCATATGGAGTATCGCCCCTCACATTCATTCTCCTTACAAGCAGACCCTCATGTAAAGTGTTACTTCTATATAGTTGTTGCTGTGTGGCCATGTATAGGGGCTGTTTTCTTCCAGAAAAACATGGTTCTTTTAGGACAGACTGATCCCTGATGGAAGCGGATGGCTTTTTGACCCCTGGAGAAAGTGAAGGTGAGCTCCTCACAAATTGGGAGAAGGAACCAGGACAATACACCTACTCTGGGCCCTGATACGACTTGGAGTCCCTTGTTTTCTTTCCTATTTGCTATAATTGTCGGAAACCTTTCGCTCACGTCGCGCAGTGTGTGTGTGTGTGTGTGTGTGTGTGTGTGTGTGTGTGTGTGTGTGTGTGTGTGTGTGTGTGTGTGTGTGTGTGTGTGTGTGCGCGCCATCTGACATTTAGAAACCAACAATCCAATTTTATCAATTGAGTAGAGGGGTCAGAGTTCAACTCCATCCATGATTTCCTCCCTCCAAAACAAGTGGTTTCACTGGAATCAGACGTCTCTATTTGCGCTCCCTCACAACATCCAGATGTCTGTTCTTGGAATTGCATCTCCATATCTGTGAGAGAAAAATATGGTGGATTGCAAAATAAAGTGGGTGATTGTGACCCCTCCCACCCCTGCCAAATTGCATCCTAGTGTGAGAAAGCAGTGGTCCTAATAATGATACCTATTACTTAAAGTATGAAATACAATCTTAGTCCTCGTATGAATGTAAAGTGTCATTTGCAACAGAACAAAACTTTGGATCACTTATGACTGTGTTGAATACTATATAGTGTGTAGGCTGAAAGCCTGTGCGTCAGCTATAACATATTGACAGTACATTCAAAGAGTACAAAAACACGTTAATGATGCGTTGGGTGCAAGGGGATGGCTGATGCATTTCTCATGGGGTAGAGAGGTGTCGGCTGCAGAGTCCTCCAGGCAGATTTAACTGAAATCAATGGTGCATGTGTTTGCTCAGATTAATAAACCATTGATCTGAGGCAGGTCTCATCGCCGGGATCATTTCTTTTGAAGGGGGCCGTGATTCTCTGATGGGTTCGGGCAAGTCTGTTGGTAATGAAATATTAAACCATGATCCCTTCACATGGATATTGCTGCATTCGCTGTTCTGTGATTAGCATCACGATGAAAGCACACACCTCCATGAAGCCATTTTGAAAAGGAACCCTTTGGTCAGACAATAGTTTCTTTGTTACGCTTGCTACATACCAGTGGGATGCTTGGAACCGTATACAACACTACTTTCTATCACACTGTAAGACTACCACTATGACTATTTTTGACCTCTTGTTTTCTGATTGGCTCAGGGGTTATGTGTTGACACGAACTGCAGGCCCAAGTACAAGCAACTATGCTGAGCAGCATCCAACTGAGAGGCAAACCGCTAGTGTCACAGACCGTCTAGTTGAGGTAATGTTACCACCTTTAGGCATGGATAATATCGTCATTATCTATCAAGTACACTTTATATACAAACGTATGTGGACACCCCTTCAAATGAGTGGATTCGGCTATTTTGGCAACACACGTTGCTGACAGGTGTATAAAATTGAGCACACCGCCATGCAATCTCCATAGACAGTAGATCTACATTGGCAGTAGAATGGCCTTACTGAAGAGCTCAGTGCCAAGTGTCGGCAAGAGTGATATAAAGCTCTCCGCCATTGGACTCTGAAGCAGTGGAAACGCCTTCTCTGGAGTGATGAATCACACTTCACCACAAATTTGCCAGGAGAACGCTACCTGCCTGTGGGGCCAACTGTAAAGTTTGGTGGAGGAGGAATAAAGATCTGGGGCTGATTTTCATGGTTTGGCCCCTTAGTTCCAGTGAAGGGAAATCTTAACGCTACAGCATACAATGACATTCTAGACGATTCTGTGCTTCCACCTTTGTGGCAACAGTTTGGGGAAGTCCCTTTCCTGTTTCAGCATGACAATACCCCCGTGCACAAAGCGAGGTCCATGCAGAAATGGTTTGTTGAGATTGGTGTGGAATAACTTGACTGGCCTGCACAGAGCCCTCACCTTAACCCCATCGAACACCTTTGGGGTGAATTGGAATGCCGACTGCGAGCCAGGCCTAATCGCCCAACATCAGTGCACGACCTCACTAATGTGCTTTAGGCTGAATTGAAGCAAGTCCCCACAGTAATGTTCCAACTTCTAGTAGAAAGCCTCCCCAGAAGAGTGGAGGCTGTTAAAGCAGCAAAGGGGGGACCAACTCCATATCACAGTTTTCTAGTAAGTGACAGAATTCCTACAGTAAAAGCTTTATTAGCAACATGAAATTGCTGCCAGTGATCAACAAAAAAATCCAACATACATAGCCTGTGCGTCCAAATGTGTAAAAATAAAAGACAATTACAGTAAAAAAGGCACAGAAGGGAAAGAACACAAAAAGGCACAGTCCTGTTCTAATCTATATGATCTTCAGCATTTGGCCACATGTTCTCGTCCACATCACATCTTATGTTGTCTCTCGCTATGCACCTTGGATAGAAACGCTTAGCATGCCTTATCCACCCCTGGCATGCCTTATCCACCCCTGGCATGCCTTATCCACCCCTGGCATGCCTTATCCACCATTGGCATGCCTTATTCACCCCTGGCATGCCTTATCCACCCCTGGCATGCCTTATCCACCCCTGGCATGTCTTATCCACCCCTGGCATGCCTTATCCACCATTGGCATGCCTTATCCACCCCTGGCATGCCTTATCCACCCCTGGCATGCCTTATCCACCCCTGGCATGTCTTATCCACCCCTGGCATGTCTTATCCACCCCTGGCATGCCTTATCCACCATTGGCATGTCTTATCCACCCCTCGCATGCCTTATCCACCCCTGGCATGCCTTATCCACCCCTGGCATGTCTTATCCACCCCTGGCATGCCTTATCCACCATTGGCATGCCTTATCCACCCCTGGCATGCCTTATCCACCCCTGGCATGCCTTATCCACCCCCTGGCATGTCTTATCCACCCCTGGCATGTCTTATCCACCCCTGGCATGCCTTATCCACCATTGGCATGTCTTATCCACCCCTCGCATGCCTTATCCACCCCTGGCATGCCTTATCCACCCCTGGCATGCCTTATCCACCCCTGGCATGCCTTATCCACCCCTGGCATGCCTTATCCACCATTGGCATGCCTTATCCACCCCTGGCATGTCTTATCCACCCCTGGCATGCCTTATCCACCATTGGCATGCCTTATCCACCCCTGGCATGCCTTATCCACCCCTGGCATGCCTTATCCACCCCTGGCATGTCTTATCCACCCCTGGCATGTCTTATCCACCCCTGGCATGCCTTATCCACCATTGGCATGTCTTATCCACCCCTCGCATGCCTTATCCACCCCTGGCATGCCTTATCCACCCCTGGCATGCCTTATCCACCATTGGCATGCCTTATCCACCCCTGGCATGCCTTATCCACCCCTGGCATGCCTTATCCACCATTGGCAGTCTTCAGCTGAGATGTCTCTACAGCCGCCATCCATTGCATCCAGGAGGGACATTTGGTCATGTGGCCGATGATCATACACTTTCCACCTCCAGGCAGAATAAAATTATTCAATGGGGTTGAGGAAAGACGAGTAGGGGGGAGGAAAAGGGAAACCATTCTTGGATGGGCTGCAAACCAGTTTGTGATTGCATGTGAATGGTGGAATGCTACATTGTCCCATGCAATCACAAATGTCCTCCTGTTTCCTCCCAGCTGTTCCCTTTCTGCTTCTGGCACCAGTTGTTGGTGGAGGTCATCTAAAAACAAAAGAAGGAGCTCAGTGTTGTAGGGACCAATCTGGCATTTCTGGAGGACCAAACCAGCACTCCAGATTACAGCACACATTGTGATATTTGCTCCTCTCTCACCCGGCACATCAACAGTGGCCCTTTTCCCGACAACGTTTCTTCCCCGCCAACGTGTTTTTGACAGGTTTAACCCTGCCTCGTCTACATAAATTATTTCATGTGGGATCTGATTAGCCTCCAACTCCATGACTCTCTGAAAGAAATCGAACACAGTATGTGTAAATGCTTTTCAGTATGTCCTACTGTATGTACTGTAACCCATGTTAACATGTAGAGTAGCATAGTTTCCTACTGTATGTACTGTAACCCATGTTAACATGTAGAGTAGCATAGTGTCCTACTGTATGTACTGTAACCCATGTTAACATGTAGAGTAGCATAGTGTCCTACTGTATGTACTGTAACCCATGTTAACATGTAGAGTAGCATAGTGTCCTACTGTATGTACTGTACTACTGTATGTACCTACTGTATGTACAGCTACTCCTCTCGCTGGTCCAGCTACTCTTCTCCCTGGTCCAGCTACTCCTCTGCCTGGTCCAGCTACTCCTCTCCCTGGTCCAGCTACTCCTCTGCCTGGTCCAGCTACTCCTCTGCCTGGTCCAACTACTCCTCTGCCTGGTCCAGCTACTCCTCTCCCTGGTCCAGCTACTCCTCTCCCTGATCCAGCTACTCCTCTGCCTGGTCCAGCTACTCCTCTGCCTGGTTCCAGCTACTCCTCTCCTTGGTCCAGCTACTCCTCTCCCTGGTCCAGCTACTCCTCTCCCTGGTCCAGCTACTCCTCTCCCTGGTCCAGCTACTCCTCTGCCTGGTCCAGCTACTCCTCTGCCTGGTCCAGCTACTCCTCTCCCTGGTCCAGCTACTCCTCTCCCTGGGCCAGCTACTCTTCTGCCTGGTCCAGCTACTCCTCTCCCTGGTCCAGCTACTCCTCTCCCTGGTCCAGCTACTCCTCTCCCTGGTCCAGCTACTCCTCTCCCTGGTCCAGCTACTCCTCTGCCTGGTCCAGCTACTCCTCTCTCTGGTCCAGCTACTCCTCTCCCTGGTCCAGCTACTCCTCTCCCTGGTCCAGCTACTCCTCTGCCTGGTCCAGCTACTCCTCTCCCTGGTCCAGCTACTCCTCTCCCTGATCCAGCTACTCCTCTGCCTGGTCCAGCTACCCCTCTGCCTGGTCCAGCTACTCCTCTGCCTGGTTCCAGCTACTCCTCTCCTTGGTCCAGCTACTCCTCTGCCTGGTCCAGCTACCCCTCTCCCTGGTCCAGCTACTCCTCTCCCTGGTCCAGCTACTCCTCTCACTGGTCCAGCTACTCCTCTGCCTGGTCCAGCTACTCCTCTCCCTGGTCCAGCTACTCCTCTCCCTGGTCCAGCTACTCCTCTGCCTGGTCCAGCTACTCCTCTCCTTGGTCCAACTACTCCTCTCCCTGGTCCTGCTACTCCTCTCCCTGGTCCTGCTACTCCTCTCCCTGGTCCTGCTACTCCTCTGCCTGGTCCAACTACTCCTCTCCTTGGTCCAACTACTCCTCTCCCTGGTCCAACTACTCCTCTCCTTGGTCCAACTACTCCTCTCCCTGGTCCAACTACTCCTCTCCTTGGTCCAACTACTCCTCTCCCTGGTCCAACTATTCCTCTCCATTGTCCAGACATTTGTTTTCCTCTGCTCCTCTGTGTTGTTCTGTATCTACATTGAACAAAATCCATCCAAAGAGTCCCTTTTTTACTGTGTATGTCCATGTAATTGAAAGAACTTCAACACCTGGCTATGTCGCCAATTGAGATTGGAATCAGCTGTGGTTGGTCTATTTTACACAACTTACAGTAAATCAGCTATTTCTCAATGTTTCAATGATCTGTTCATTCAAAAATGCTTATCAGCTGTTTCAATATAGCTTTTGAGATGCTGTTGTTGCAGAAGTAGAGGCTTTATACTGTATTTAAGGTTTTGAACATTAGGTCTTCATTTCTGGAATGCTGTGTGCAAGCATTTGTAAATAAGACAAGAAAGATCCATAATTTTGGTATTGGGTAAACTTGTATGCAAAGAAAATGTAAGCATTTTAGAAATGTGTTAATTGACTGCATATTCTGTGAAAACAACATGAATTGTGTTAATGGTATGGTACACAACAGATGGATGTTGTGCTAATTGTGTTTAGGGTTTTGAAAATGTGACTACAGATTGGACAAAAGGATGTTAGCGATTGTAAAAAACTGTAATGGCCATGATTTTGGAATGAGATGTTCGACGAGCAGGTGTCCACATACTTTTGGCCATGTAGTGTACTTCTATTTAAATCCAAGTAAATTAATATCTGTGTATTGGGAGAGTGAGATGTTCCAGCTCCATCTGTTCAGGAGGCCAAGAGGCTGCATGGAGCTACGCTAAACCTTACTGTCTGCTCTCAAATCAAATGCTGTCAACAACAGGTGTAGATTAACAGTGAAATGCTTACTGACGGGCCCTTTCCCAACAACACAGAGAGAAAAATAAAGAAAAATAACAACACAAGGAATAAATACACTATGAGTAATGATATCTTAGCTATGTACACAGGACTCTTGTGTCTATAGCCCTGTTCTGCTACTGTTCTGATGTACCCTGGTGGGTAATCCAATGTGGTGGTTTTAAAAATGTCTCATTACCATTCAGCAGCCTCTCCCGCTATCTCCAACCCCTCTGGGGACTTTTGATTGACAGGTTGATTTTCAGGACGACTTGGCTTCTGGACGGTAACTGAGACGGACAGCTTATTGAGAATCTGTTCCCGGTGGACTGTGTGAGCTGTGCGGGCTGCTGGAGACTCTCATCCAGAGTGTATTTTACCAGGACAGTGAGCCGTTTAATACTGTTGGCATTCATGAAAAAGAAAATACCAGAAATTTTATAAGAACTACAAGCCAGTAGAAGGAACATGTCTGACGACAGTTTGACGATTTGATGGACATTTTTAACCAATGGTCTCCATATAATCTCATAAATATTATTTTTTTATCTTGTGGAAATGTGCCATCGTAGATGGACTTCATTTGTGTTTCCTGGCTTGTTTCTGTGACCAAGGACAGTATATACAAATGCTTCCATCAGGAGTGAGGAACGGTGGCCATTTTAGAACAGAATGCTCAGCACATGCCTGATGAAGACAGTCTAGGAGTGGACACACATGCTATACCACAAACTGACAGGCCAAACTTAGAAAACATCAGAGATTTTGGAGGTAGTGTGTTTATAAAACTATTAGCGGCAAAAAAAGACCTTGAAAAATGTCTTACCAACAATGTAACAAAGTTACCCTTTCATACTGAAGAAGGAGCACAGCCACAAACACTGAAAATTCAATTAAATCTTAAACCTAGACAGCATCTTATGTGACTATGGCCTTCACACATCTTCGAACCTTCAGTGGTAGTAATGGACTGGGCTGTTCTCCATTTTAACTCTGAACCTTCAGTGGTAGTAATGGACTGGGCTGTTCTCCATTTTAACTCTGAACCTTCAGTGGTAGTAATGGACTGGGTTGTTCTCCATTTTAACTCTGACCCTTCAGTGGTAGTAATGGACTGGGCTGTTCTCCATTTTAACTCTGAACCTTCAGTGGTAGTAATGGACTGGGCTGTTCTCCATTTTAACTCTGAACCTTCAGTGGTAGTAATGGACTGGGCTGTTCTCCATTTTAACTCTGAACCTTCAGTGGTAGTAATGGACTGGGCTGTTCTCCATTTTAACTCTGACCCTTCAGTGGTAGTAATGGACTGGGCTGTTCTCCATTTTAACTCTGAACCTTCAGTGGTAGTAATGGACTGGGCTGTTCTCCATTTTAACTCTGAACCTTCAGTGGTAGTAATGGACTGGGCTGTTCTCCATTTTAACTCTGAACCTTCAGTGGTAGTAATGGACTGGGCTGTTCTCCATTTTAACTCTGAACCTTCAGTGGTAGTAATGGACTGGGCTGTTCTCCATTTTAACTCTGAACCTTCAGTGGTAGTAATGGACTGGGCTGTTCTCCATTTTATCTCTGAACCTTCAGTGGTAGTAATGGACTGGGCTGTTCTCCATTTTAACTCTGAACCTTCAGTGGTAGAAATGGACTGGGCTGTTCTCCATTTTAACTCTGAACCTTCAGTGGTAGTAATGGACTGGGCTGTTCTCCATTTTAACTCTGAACCTTCAGTGGTAGTAATGGACTGGGCTGTTCTCCATTTAACTCTGAACCTTCAGTGGTAGTAATGGACTGGGCTGTTCTCCATTTTAACTCTGAACCTTCAGTGGTAGTAATGGACTGGGCTGTTCTCCATTTTAACTCTGAACCTTCAGTGGTAGAAATGGACTGGGCTGTTCTCCATTTTATCTCTGAACCTTCAGTGGTAGAAATGGACTGGGCTGTTCTCCATTTTAACTCTGAACCTTCAGTGGTAGAAATGGACCGGGCTGTTCTCCATTTTAACTCTGAACCTTCAGTGGTAGTAATGGACCGGGCTGTTCTCCATTTTAACTCTGAACCTTCAGTGGTAGTAATGGACTGGGCTGTTCTCCATTTTAACTCTGAACCTTCAGTGGTAGTAATGGACTGGGCTGCTCTCCATTTTAACTCTGAACCTTCAGTGGTAGTAATGGACTGGGCTGTTCTCCATTTTAACTCTGAACCTTCAGTGGTAGTAATGGACTGGGCTGTTCTCCATTTTAACTCTGAACCTTCAGTGGTAGAAATGGACTGGGCTGTTCTCCATTTTAACTCTGAACCTTCAGTGTTAGTAATGGACTGGGCTGCTCTCCATTTTAACTCTGAACCTTCAGTGGTAGTAATGGACTGGGCTGCTCTCCATTTTAACTCTGAACCTTCAGTGGTAGTAATGGACTGGGCTGTTCTCCATTTTAACTCTGAACCTTCAGTGGTAGTAATGGACTGGGCTGTTCTCCATTTTAACTCTGAACCTTCAGTGGTAGTAATGGACTGGGCTGTTCTCCATTTTAACTCTGAACCTTCAGTGGTAGTAATGGACTGGGCTGTTCTCCATTTTAACTCTGAACCTTCAGTGTTAGTAATGGACTGGGCTGTTCTCCATTTTAACTCTGTACCTTCAGTGGTAGTAATGGACTGGGCTGCTCTCCATTTTAACTCTGAACCTTCAGTGGTAGTAATGGACTGGGCTGCTCTCCATTTTAACTCTGAACCTTCAGTGGTAGAAATGGACTGGGCTGTTCTCCATTTTAACTCTGAACCTTCAGTGGTAGTAATGGACTGGGCTGTTCTCCACTTTATCTCTGAACCTTCAGTGGTAGTAATGGACTGGGCTGTTCTCCATTTTAACTCTGAACCTTCAGTGGTAGTAATGGACTGGGCTGTTCTCCACTTTAACTCTGAACCTTCAGTGGTAGTAATGGACTGGGCTGTTCTCCATTTTAACTCTGAACCTTCAGTGGTAGTAATGGACTGGGCTGTTCTCCATTTTAACTCTGAACCTTCAGTGGTAGTAATGGACTGGGCTGCTCTCCACTTGAACTCTGAACCTTCAGTGGTAGTAATGGACTGGGCTGTTCTCCACTTAAACTCTGTATAGCCTAAAGATTATTCAAATCTAAGAGCTTAAGAATCAGCAATGAATGGCCATTATTGTACAGTATGAGTAAGATAAGACGGGTACTGAAAGGGCCCTTGTGTACTTGCAATGTATTCCTTACAGGTGTGTGTTCAAGCTATATGAGCATGAATGATGTTGATGTGTAGGTGTGGGTTGGTGTTTGTATGCATATGCACCACTGAAGGCCATAGCAGCTTGATAAATCTGTCTCCAGATATGTGAAGCTTCTCTCTGACAGTGAAGAATGCTGGGTCTCCCCCTACTTCATCCTGGGGAAGCAGCTCTGACAGAATCTCTGACACAGACAGCCCTCCTAGAAGGGAAGTGGAGAAGGCCTGGGTGTAGTTAGAATGAATGTGGGCAGGAGAATAGGGGAAACGAGGCATGGCTGCTCAAGACCAGCACTTCATTTGATGCATCAGCCATTCCATGTGTTATAGTTTAAAACACAGCCAAACGGTTATCATGCTGTCATACTGTCTATAACCATGTAGACATACTGAAGACTGGTTGTGAGAGACTGAAAGAGATTGATAGATTTAGAGATGTGACTTAAAAGAGAGTGAGATACGGTTGGGACAGGGAGACTCAGTTTGAATGTAAATCTTCACTACAGAATTCATCAGTTTCACATTCTTAGATAAACATATAGTGAAGAAAGAGAGACAGGGGAGTGAGAGACAGAAAGAGAGAGAGGGGAGTGAGAGACAGAAAGAGAGAGAGGGGAGTGAGAGAC
Source organism: Salmo trutta (assembly GCF_901001165.1). Lineage (NCBI taxonomy): Eukaryota > Metazoa > Chordata > Actinopteri > Salmoniformes > Salmonidae > Salmo > Salmo trutta. Next base: position 46,079,642 of record NC_042968.1, read on the forward strand.
AGAAAGAGAGAGAGGGGAGTGAGAGACAGAAAGAGAGAGAGGGGAGGGGTGAGTAGACAGAAAGAGAGAGAGGGGAGATGAGAGACAGAAAGAGAGAGAGGGGGAGTGAGAGAAAGAAGAGATAGGGGGAGTGAGAGACCCGGAACGAAAGAAGGAAGAGGGCTGAGTGAGAGACAGAAAGAGAGAGAGGGCGGGGAGTGAGAGACAGAAAGAGAGAGAGGGGATCGTGAGAAACCAGGAAAGAGAGGAAGGGGACGTGAGAGACAGAAAGAGAGAGAGGTGGAGTGAGAGACCAGAAAGAGATGAGAAGGGGAGTGAGAGACAGAAAGAGAGAGAGGGGCGTGAGAGACAGAAAGAGAGAGGGGGGATGTGAGAGCCAGAAAAGAGATGAGGAGGGGAGTGAGAGACCAGAAGAGAGAGAGGGGTGAGTGAGAGACAGAAAGAGAGAGAGGGGAGTGAGAGACAGAAAGAGATGAGAGGGGGAGTGAAGAGACAGAAAGGAGAGAGAGGGAGTGGAGAGACAGAAAGAGAGAGAGAGGGGAGGGGGAGTGAGAGACAGAAAGAGAGAGGGGGAGTGAGAGACAGAAAGAGAGAGAGGGAGTGAGAGACAGAAAGAGAGAGAGGGGAGTGAGAGACAGAAAGAGAGTGAGGGGGAGTGAGAGACAGAAAGAGAAAGGGTGAGTGAGAAACAGAAAGAGAGTAGTGAGAGACGAAAGAAAAGGGAGTGAGAGACAGAAAGAGAGAGAGGGGATGAGAGACAGAAAGAGAGAGGGGAGTGAGAGACAGAAAGAGAGAGAGGAGTGAGAGACAGAAAGAGAAGAGAGGGGAGTGAAGAACAGAGAGAGATGAGTGAGAGACAGAAAGAGAGAGGGGGAGTGAGAGACAGAAAGAGAAGAGGGGGAGTGAGAGACAGAAAGAGAGAGAGGGGGAGTGAAGACAGAAAGAGAGAGAGGGGGATGAGAGACAAAGAGAGAGAGGGAGTGAGAGACAGAAAGAGAGAGGGTGAGTGAGAGACAGAAAGAGAGAGGGGGAGTGAGAGACAGACAGCGAGAGGGGGATGGCAGAGACAGAAGAGATAGGGAGTGAGAGACAGAAGAGAGAGAGGAGTGAGAGTGAGAGACAGAAAGAGGAGAGGGGAGTGAGAGACAGCAAGAGGCGGAAGGGGAGTTAGGAGACAGCAAGCGAGAAGCGGGGAGTGAGAGCAGAAGAGAGGAGGGGGGGAGTGAGAGACAGAAAGAGAGCGAGGGGAGTGAGAGACCGACAGAGAGAGAGGGGAGTGAGAGACAGAACGAGAGAATAGGGGAGTGAGAGACAGAAAGAGAGAGAGGGGAGTGAGAGACAGAAAGAGAGAGGGGAGTGAGAGACAGAAAGAGAGAGAGGGTGAGTGAGAGACAGAAAGAGAGAGGGGAGTGAGAGACAGAAAGAGAGAGAGGGTGAGTGAGAGACAGAAAGAGAGAGGGGAGTGAGAGACAGAAAGAGAGAGAGGGGAGGGAGAGACAGAAAGAGAGAGGGGAGTGAGAGACAGAAAGAGAGAGAGGGTGAGTGAGAGACAGAAAGAGAGAGGGGAGTGAGAGACAGAAAGAGAGAGAGGGGAGTGAGAGACAGAAAGAGAGAGGGGAGTGAGAGACAGAAAGAGAGAGAGGGAGTGAGAGACAGAAAGAGAGAGGGGAGTGAGAGACAGAAAGAGAGAGAGGGGAGTGAGAGACAGAAAGAGAGAGAGGGGAGTGAGAGACAGAAAGAGAGAGAGGGGAGTGAGAGACAGAAAGAGAGAGAGGGGAGTGAGAGACAGAAAGAGAGAGAGGGGGAGTGAGAGACAGAAAGAGAGAGAGGGGGAGTGAGAGACAGAAAGAGAGAGAGGAGGGAGTGAGAGACAGAAAGAGAGAGAGGGGGAGTGAGAGACAGAAAGAGAGAGAGGATCGGGGCGAGTGAGAGACAGAAGAGGGAGAGGGGGAGTGAGAGACAGAAAGAGAGAGAGGGGAGTGAGAGACAGAAAGAGAGGAGCGGGGAGGTAGTGAGAGACAGAAAGAGAGAGAGGGGAGTGAGAGACAGAAAGATAGAGAGAGGGGAGTGAGAGACAGAAAGATAGAGAGGGAGTGAAAGACAGAAAGAGAGAGAGGGGAGTGAGAGACAGAAAGAGAGAGAGGGGAGTGGAGAGACAGAAAGAGAGAGAGGGGAGTGAGAGACAGAAAGAGAGAGAGGGGAGTGAGAGACAGAAAGAGAGAGAGGGGAGGTGAGAGACAGAAAGAGAGAGAGGGGAGTGAAAGACAGAAAGAGAGAGAGGGGGAGTGAGAGACAGAAAGAGAGAGAGGGGAGTGAGAGACAGACAGAGACGGAGGAGAGGGGAGGTGAGAGACAAAAGGGAGAGAGGGGAGTGAGAGACAGAAAGAGAGAGAGGGAGTGAGAGACAAAAAGAGAGAGAGGGGAGTGAGAGACAGAAAGAGAGACAGGGGAGTGAGAGACAGAAAGAGAGAGGGGGAGTGAGAGACAGAAAGAGAGAGAGGGGAGTGAGAGACAGAAAGAGAGAGAGGGGGAGTGAGAGACAGAAAGAGAGAGAGGGGAGTGAGAGACAGAAAGAGAGAGGGGGGTGAGTGAGAGACAGAAAGAGAGAGGGGGGAGTGAGAGACAGAAAGAGAGAGAGGGGGAGTGAGAGACAGAAAGAGAGAGAGGGGGAGTGAGAGACAGAAAGAGAGAGAGGGGAGTGAGAGACAGAAAGAGAGAGGGGGAGTGAGAGACAGAAAGAGAGAAAGGGGAGTGAGAGACAGAAAGAGAGAGAGGGGGAGTGAGAGACAGAAAGAGAGAGAGGGGAGTGAGAGACCGAAAGAGAGAGAGGGGAGTGAGAGACAGAAAGAGAGAAAGGGGAGTGAGAGACAGAAAGAGAGAGAGGGGAGTGAGAGACAGAAAGAGAGAGGGGAGTGAGAGACAGAAAGAGAGAGAGGGTGAGTGAGAGACAGAAAGAGAGAGGGGAGTGAGAGACAGAAAGAGAGAGAGGGGAGTGAGAGACAGAAAGAGGAGGGGAGTGAGAGACAGAAAGAGAGAGAGGGGAGTGAGAGACAGAAGAGAGAGGGAGTGAGAGACAGAAGAGAGCGAGGGAGTGAGAGACAGAAAGAGAGAGAGGGAGTAGTGAGAGACAGAAGAGAGAGAGGGGAGTGAGAGACAGAAAGAGAGAGGGGGAGTGAGAGACAGAAAGAGAGAGAGGGGAGTGAGAGACAGAAAGAGAGAGAGGGAGTGAGAGACAGAAAGAGAGAGAGGGGAGTGAGAGACAGAAAGAGAGAGAGGGGAGTGAGAGACAGAAAGAGAGAGAGGGGGAGTGAGAGACAGAAAGAGAGAGAGGGGGAGTGAGAGACAGAAAGAGAGAGAGGGGGAGTGAGAGACAGAAAGAGAGAGAGGGGAGTGAGAGACAGAAAGAGAGAGAGGGGGAGTGAGAGACAGAAAGAGAGAGAGGGGGAGTGAGAGACAGAAAGAGAGAGAGGGGAGTGAGAGACAGAAAGAGAGAGAGGGGAGTGAGAGACAGAAAGAGAGAGAGGGGAGTGAGAGACAGAAAGAGAGAGAGGGGAGTGAGAGACAGAAAGATAGAGAGGGGAGTGAAAGACAGAAAGAGAGAGAGGGGAGTGAGAGACAGAAAGAGAGAGAGGGGAGTGAGAGACAGAAAGAGAGAGAGGGGAGTGAGAGACAGAAAGAGAGAGAGGGGAGTGAGAGACAGAAAGAGAGAGAGGGGAGTGAGAGACAGAAAGAGAGAGAGGGGAGTGAAAGACAGAAAGAGAGAGAGGGGGAGTGAGAGACAGAAAGAGAGAGAGGGGAGTGAGAGACAGAAAGAGAGAGAGGGGAGTGAGAGACAAAAAGAGAGAGAGGGGAGTGAGAGACAGAAAGAGAGAGAGGGGAGTGAGAGACAAAAGAGAGAGAGGGGAGTGAGAGACAGAAAGAGAGACAGGGGAGTGAGAGACAGAAAGAGAGAGGGGGAGTGAGAGACAGAAAGAGAGAGAGGGGAGTGAGAGACAGAAAGAGAGAGAGGGGAGTGAGAGACAGAAAGAGAGAGAGGGGGAGTGAGAGACAGAAAGAGAGAGAGGGGGAGTGAGAGACAGAAAGAGAGAGAGGGGAGTGAGAGACAGAAAGAGAGAGAGGGGCGTGAGAGACAGAAAGAGAGAGAGGGGGAGTGAGAAACAGAAAGAGAGAGAGGGGGAGTGAGAGACAGAAAGAGAGAGAGGGGAGTGAGAGACAGAAAGAGAGAGAGGGGAGTGAGAGACAGAAAGAGAGAGAGGGGAGTGAGAGACAGAAAGAGAGAAAGGGGAGTGAGAGACAGAAAGAGAGAGAGGGGAGTGAGAAACAGAAAGAGAGAGAGGGGGAGTGAGAGACAGAAAGAGAGAGAGGGGAGTGAGAGACAGAAAGAGAGAGAGGGGAGTGAGAGACAGAAAGAGAGAGGGGAGTGAGAGACAGAAAGAGAGAGAGGGGGAGTGAGAGACAGAAAGAGAGAAAGGGGAGTGAGAGACAGAAAGAGAGAGAGGGTGAGTGAGAGACATCAGATGTCTTCTCCATGGCAGAGGACCAAAATAAAAGCCCTCAGCCTCTTGTCTGTCCCTTGGCAGGCCATTACAGGTGCCCGTGGGAAACTACACAGCTTCTGAGCTCCCATCTTAGCTTGAGTGTATGTCCCATGAGAGGACATCTGAGCTATGTAATAAACACACACACACACACACACACACACACACACACACACACACACACACACACACACACACACACACACACACACACACACACACACACACACACACACACACACACACTATTTCTCTCTTTGTTTCAACTAGGATATGCTGCTTTGGTGCATCATTACTCTATCTGTCTCTATCTGTCTCTCTCTGTCTCAGTGTGCAGTAGGTGGGAAGTCCTGCAGCTCTATCTATCTCTCTCTGTCTCAGTGTGCAGTTGGTGGGAAGTCCTGCAGCTCTATGTCTCTCTCTGTCTCAGTGTGCAGTAGGTGAGAAGTCCTGCAGCTCAATGTCTCTCTCTGTCTCAGTGTGCAGTAGGTGGGAAGTCCTGCAGCTCTATGTCTCTCTCTGTCTCAGTGTGCAGTAGGTGGGAAGTCCTGCAGCTCTACCTGTCTCTCTCTGTCTCAGTGTGCAGTCGGTGGGAAGTCCTGCAGCTCTACCTGTCTCTCTCTGTCTCAGTGTGCAGTAGGTGGGAAGTCCTGCAGCTCTACCTGTCTCTCTCTGTCTCAGTGTGCAGTAGGTGGAAAGTCCTGCAGCTCAATGTCTCTCTCTGTCTCAGTGTGCAGTAGGTGGGAAGTCCTGCAGCTCTACCTGTCTCTCTCTGTCTCAGTGTGCAGTAGGTGGGAAGTCCTGCAGCTCTACCTGTCTCAGTGTGCAGTAGGTGGGAAGTCCTGCAGCTCTATCTGTCTCTCTCTGTCTCAGTGTGCAGTCGGTGGGAAGTCTTGCAGCTCTACCTGTCTCTCTCTGTCTCAGTGTGCAGTAGGTGGGAAGTCCTGCAGCTCTACCTGTCTCTCTCTGTCTCAGTGTGCAGTAGGTGGAAAGTCCTGCAGCTCTATGTCTCTCTCTGTCTCTGTGCAGTAGGTGGGAAGTCCTGCAGCTCTACCTGTCTCTCTCTGTCTCAGTGTGCAGTAGGTGGGAAGTCCTGCAGCTCTACCTGTCTCTCTCTCTGTCTCAGTGTGCAGTCGGTAGGAAGTCCTGCAGCTCTATCTGTCTCTCTCTGTCTCAGTGTGCAGTAGGTGGGAAGTCCTGCAGCTCTAGCTGTCTCTCTCTGTCTCAGTGTGCAGTAGGTGGGAAGTCCTGCAGCTCTACCTGTCTCTCTCTGTCTCAGTGTGCAGTAGGTGGGAAGTCCTGCAGCTCTAGCTGTCTCTCTCTGTCTCAGTGTGCAGTAGGTGGGAAGTCCTGCAGCTCTACCTGTCTCTCTCTGTCTCAGTGTGCAGTAGGTGGGAAGTCCTGCAGCTCTACCTGTCTCTCTCTGTCTCAGTGTGCAGTTGGTGGGAAGTCCTGCGGCTCTAGCTGTCTCTCTCTGTCTCAGTGTGCAGTAGGTGGGAAGTCCTGATGCTCCATCTGTCTCTGTCTCAGTGTGCAGTAGGTAGGAAGTCCTGCAGCTCTAGCTGTCTCTCTCTGTCTCAGTGTGCAGTAGGTGGGAAGTCCTGCAGCTCTACCTGTCTCTCTCTCTGTCTCAGTGTGCAGTCGGTAGGAAGTCCTGCAGCTCTATCTATCTCTCTCTGTCTCAGTGTGCAGTAGGTGAGAAGTCCTGATGCTCCATCTGTCTCTCTCTGTCTCAGTGTGCAGTAGGTGGGAAGTCCTGCAGCTCTATGTGTCTCTCTCTGTCTCAGTGTGCAGTAGGTGGGAAGTCCTGCAGCTCTATGTGTCTCTCTCTGTCTCAGTGTGCAGTCGGTGGGAAGTCCTGCGGCTCTAGCTGTCTCTCTCTGTCTCAGTGTGCAGTAGGTGGGAAGTCCTGCAGCTTTACCTGTCTCTCTCTGTCTCAGTGTGCAGTCGGTGGGAAGTCCTGCGGCTCTAGCTGTCTCTCTCTGTCTCAGTGTGCAGTAGGTGGGAAGTCCTGATGCTCCATCTGTCTCTGTCTCAGTGTGCAGTAGGTAGGAAGTCCTGCAGCTCTAGCTGTCTTTCTCTGTCTCAGTGTGCAGTAGGTGGGAAGTCCTGCAGCTCTACCTGTCTCTCTCTCTGTCTCAGTGTGCAGTCGGTAGGAAGTCCTGCAGCTCTATCTATCTCTCTCTGTCTCAGTGTGCAGTAGGTGAGAAGTCCTGATGCTCCATCTGTCTCTCTCTGTCTCAGTGTGCAGTAGGTGGGAAGTCCTGCAGCTCTATGTGTCTCTCTCTGTCTCAGTGTGCAGTAGGTGGGAAGTCCTGCAGCTCTATGTGTCTCTCTCTGTCTCAGTGTGCAGTCGGTGGGAAGTCCTGCGGCTCTAGCTGTCTCTCTCTGTCTCAGTGTGCAGTAGGTGGGAAGTCCTGATGCTCCATCTGTCTCTGTCTCAGTGTGCAGTAGGTGGGAAGTCCTGCAGCTCTAGCTGTCTCTCTCTGTCTCAGTGTGCAGTAGGTGGGAAGTCCTGCAGCTCTAGCTGTCTCTCTCTGTCTCAGTGTGCAGTAGGTGGGAAGTCCTGCAGCTCTATGTGTCTCTCTCTGTCTCAGTGTGCAGTAGGTGGGAAGTCCTGCAGCTCTATGTGTCTCTCTCTGTCTCAGTGTGCAGTAGGTGGGAAGTCCTGCAGCTATTTGTGTCTCTCTCTCTCAGTGTGCAGTCATTGGGAAATCCTGAAGCTCTCTGTTGCTCGCCCTTAAAATAAGCTTTTCCGTTCCCCTGTTCACAGGGCTGTGATGCACCTTTCAATTTTGGCCTCCGGTGATCAGATCTGGACCTGTACTCAGGTAACATTTTTTCAGACTGGGTGCCTGAAAAATCTCAAGACAAAAATGTAACTTTTGCGCTTAGCTAAGCAGGTATCTTTTTCTTATCACAGTGCTTACCTCGACTGACCAGGTTTTCTGGTTGTTCGCTCTCATTTCCTATCAAAATAGTTTTTCAACAAAAGGAAAAAAGACACGTATGTACACACGCATGTCTGCAGACCAGCAGCCTCCTGGTCATGTTATGTTTTAGTCCGATATGTATTGATTAATACCCTAATTATGATTTGATTTGATTTAATTTGGATCTCTTTTAGTCCCCATTTGGACTAATCTTCCAAGAGTCCTTAAACATTAAAATACATTTTATAATATGAACACATTTTCACATAAAACACACTATTACAAACATTCATAATATACTAACATAATGACCCAATAAATACTCAATCTAAAAAATATTGATTCTTCATCTACTATAGTCCCACAACATTTCTAGGTATTATATTTAAATGGTTTTAAAATAATGTTTAAATGTATATATTTAAAGGTTTCTGGTTTGCTCATTTAATTTATTCCATTTCTTTATTGCTCTAAATTGAAATGTTCTAAAGAAATGTTCTAAAAATTGCATTTTTAATGTTGAATGTCTGACTAAGCTTATATTTTAGGGAGATATTTGATTTGTATTTTGTGATTTATTACCCTTTGACAATGTAGACCCTCTTCATATCATTAAACCTATTAGTCCTTTATCCCCTCAGGCATTGATCTGTTGTCTTCTAACTAACCTAGGATCTGTTGTCTTCTAACTGACGTAGGATCTGTTGTCTTCTAACTGACCTAGGATCTGTTGTCTTCTAACTGACCTAGGATCTGTTGTCTTCTAACTAACCTAGGATCTGTTGTCTTCTAACTAACCTAGGATCTGTTGTCTTCTAACTGACCTAGGATCTGTTGTCTTCTAACTGACCTAGGATCTGTTGTCTTCTAACTGACCTAGGATCTGTTGTCTTCTAACTAACCTAGGATCTGTTGTCTTCTAACTGACCTAGGATCTGTTGTCTTCTAACTGACCTAGGATCTGTTGTCTTCTAACTAATCTAGGATCTGTTGTCTTCTAACTAACCTAGGATCTGTTGTCTTCTAAGTGACCTAGGATCTGTTGTCTTCTAACTAACCTTGGATCTGTTGTCTTCTAAGTGACCTAGGATCTGTTGTCTTCTAACTGACCTAGGATCTGTTGTCTTCTAACTAACCTTGGATGTGTTGTCTTCTAACTGACTTAGGATCTGTTGTCTTCTAACTGACCTAGGATCTGTTGTCTTCTATCTAACCTAGGATCTGTTGTCTTCTAACTGACCTAGGATCTGTTGTCTTCTAACTGACCAAGGATCTGTTGTCTTCTAACTGACCTAGGATCTGTTGGTTTCTAACTGACCTAGGATCTGTTGTCTTCTATCTAACCTAGAATCTGTTGTCTTCTAACTGACCTAGGATCTGTTGTCTTCTAACTGACCAAGGATCTGTTGTCTTCTAACTGACCTCGGATCTGCTGTCTTCTAACTAACCTAAGATCTGTTGTTTTCTAACTAACCTACTGTAGGATATGTTGTAAAAGTGCATAGAAGTCAGTGTCAGCTGATGCCTACTGTCCTTACATTGTCCCAACGTTACTTTGCTGACCACAGTAGACGGAGAACGTTTGCTAAGCTGACTGCCTCCAGCAGGATTGTTGTTCGATGGTTTCATCACTTATGTTTGACGGCTGGGCTCCGGTCATATTGATTGTGAGAGCATGTTGAAGAAGCCACTGGCATTGATTAGGGATGTGGATATAGTGAGCTTCCCTTTAAAACAACTCTAGTGTAATCAACCCTCAAGCCTGGGGGATTCCTCGCTCAATCACGGTAATTGGGAGTACGTCAACCACAGCTTTCCAATCGATGGGTGCCATCTAAATGACGACAATGAGTAAGAAGATTTACATACATACAGACCTATCCCCAAATTGAGCGAGACTAGACTAATGTGTTGATTTACTGTGAGCAGCTCTGTGAATGAAGCCCTTGTGCATGAGTATTGTATCAAAGACAACTGGGGTCTGGAGTTTTTCCTGGTCAGGGCAGCTGGTGTAACGGTTAATAATAATAATTGATTGGATTTATATAGTGCTTTTCCATCTACAGTAGGTGTTCAAATCGCTTTACATAGTTCAGGGAGAAACTCACCTCTTCCAACCTCCAATGTGTAGCACCCACTTGGGTGATGCACGGAAACCATTTTGTGCCAGAATACTGAGCACACATCAGCTCTAAAGTTAACATACAAACTATTGCTCCATTGATTACAACTGTCAACTGTCAACTTTGCTTTTGGTAAGAAATGGGTTATTTATCTCTCCCAGCTTGGCCCCATCACAGTAGATGAATGCCAAGGCAGTGGAACATTCGTTTTTTCACATGAAGGTGTTAAGCGCAGTTAGCACACTCTTTCATTCCCCTGGTGTTATGATCCTCTTCAGTTTCTCTCTGCATCATCTGAAATACCTAGAGCAGGTTTCAGGGGCACATTTTGTATTACGTTTAGCTGAATAACAATCAGCTTCACTCAGTGTGACCATCAGATGAAGCCACTTACTGGGGGGGATTGATTTGAGCATGTTTCAGAGTAGAAAGGTCGCTGTTTACTAACTAGCCATACAACTTTGAGTGTAGCTTTACCGTGACGGAGAGCAAAGAAATGTGTCCCCTTCGTCCAACTGTTTCTATGGAGTTTTCTCTGTGCTGTCAGGTTGCTTCCTGTAATTGGGCTCAATCTTTGCCTCCATGCGCCTCTACACTTGATTGACAGCAGGTCTTATGCAATGCCATGAATAACTTCTGCACTGATTTCTGCTCACTTCCTCTCTATTACTGAGTCCTGGCAGAGAGCAGCCCACTGGGCACAAACTGGTTGAATCAACGTTGTTTCAACGTAATTTGTCAAAATTTTGACGTGGAATCTATGTGGAAAATATATCGGATTTGAAAAAAGTAATCAGTTGTTTGAGGGTGAAACTTTAGCTGCAGGATTATGTCATCATGGTAACCAAATTTCAACATAGACAAACCTTGTGTAAAAATATATTTAGCTTCCCTTCAGTCTCCTATCCAGGGTTTTAACCAAACCTGGCCCTGCTTAGATATGTCACTGACTGTTACCAGTGTGCTGTTGTGAGAATGATTGTTGAGAGATCGCCACTTAAAAAAACTAAATAGATTCTCTGTTGCTACCGAAGTCATTCCAAAGGGTTGGTTTAACAAAGCAAATGAAAATGAACCATACTTTATCACACACACATCATCAATGATGGTATTTCAGCCTATATAGCATTTACAAAGTCATCAACAGCTACTGTTTCAATTCAACCCAGAATTCAACTAATGAAATAGACCAAACAATAGGCCTTGCGTTTCAAGCTCTGGTTGATTTAAAATGGACTGATATTAAGGGATATTGAATTGTGTTTGGTTGTCAATGCATTTGAAGGAGATGCGTCTTCTGCTTGGATAGTTCCATATATGCAACTGACTTAGTCTGGCTTTAATTCCAGTTTGTCTACAAATTAATAATTGATATGTTGGATTGACATCTTCAACTCAACCAAAAATCAGAGTTAAACAATAGGACTTAATCAAATCAAACTTTATTTTCATTTAATGTTTGATTTGATTTAGTCCTGTCTTCAACATTTCATTAAAGGAGATGTATCTGCTGCTTGGATAGTTCCGTCTGAGTTACTGGCTCAATCACATTCTGTAACTGTTATGTTTTGGTTGAGATGGAGATGTGAATCCAACATATCGATTATTAACTCAATTCAATGTCACTTTTCGAATACAATAAATATCCTAATAACTTGTTGACAAGTTAAGAACTGATATGTTGGATTCACGTCTCCAACTCAATCAAACATAAACACTGAAGAATGAGATCAGTTGGAACTATCCAAGCAGCAGATACATCTCCTTTAATTAAATGTTGATATTTGGTTGCGTTGTCAATTCAATATCACTTTTGTAATACAGTAAATAGCCTAAAGTTAAGGCTATCTTACAGACTAATGTAACATTCAACCTTAACATGAGGAACACATCCATGGCCACGTTTTGAGGTTATTGTATCTATAGGTCTACCTTTCATCTTATCCATGGCCACGTTTTGAGGTTATTGTATCTATAGGTCTACCTTTCTTCTTATCCATGGCCACGTTTTGAGGTTATTGTATCTATAGGTCTACCTTTCTTCTTATCCATGGCCACGTTTTGAGGTTATTGTATCTATAGGTCTACCTTTCTTCTTATCCATGGCCACGTTTTGAGGTTATTGTATCTATAGGTCTACCTTTCTTCTTATCCATGGCCACGTTTTGAGGTTATTGTATCTATAGGTCTACCTTTCTTCTTATCCATGGCCACGTTTTGAGGTTATTGTATCTATAGGTCTACCTTTCTTCTTATCCATGGCCACGTTTTGAGGTTATTGTATCTATAGGTCTACCTTTCTTCTTACGGAATCATATAAAGCGTGTAGAGATCTTTACAATTGCTGTAATAAACTACTTTTAATGTAATCTCAACTGCAATCCAGGTAATTTGATTCCGCTATTAGATGAAGCACATTGCATAACACATTAATCAGTTGTGTAAATAAACAAAATATCTGACATTGTATTCCCATTCGAACTATGCTGTACTTTTAAATGCTGGAAAGCGCAGTGATAGACATTTGGGTGACAACTAAACCAGAAATTAGGCAATGTTTTTCCATTGGAATTTGGTTGTGCTTTTAGATGGTTGAAAGAATAGTGATAACACATTGGAAATTCAACAAACTTTTAGCTGTAATTTTTGAGGTTATAATCTCATTGATCAACATCTCAACCAAATATTACCCAATTATCCATGTTGAAATGACGTGGTGTGCCCAGTGGGAGCTTACTGTTAATCCTAAAAATAGTACGTACATAGCATTTCCATTTCCATTTACGTCATTTAGCAGACGCTCTTATCCAGAGCGACTTACAGTAGTGAACCACTAGCACATACTATAAATAATCTACTCCTATCAAAGTCTGTCTGAACGTAACCACGTTCAGATAGACTTTGATAGGAGGAGATTATTTATAGTATGTGCTTTGTTTTGTTTTGTGTGTTGGGTAAATCAGTGAACCGGCACACATTGTACGGGCTACATGCATCATTACAATGGACTAGATGGTAAAATAACATATGCGCACCAGTACTAACTATTGACAAAAGTAAATCCAAGTAATCTCCTATTGAACAGATTTAAAGGTATACATCAGGCGTTCCATCTGGAAAAAACATTTCATTCTGAATGGGCGTCAATGTACTGTATATTGTAAAAAGCAACCCACTGCTGGTTCAAAATAACCTTTTTTGTGTTGTGCCAGTTACGCAATCCGTTGGATTTATTCACATAACTCAGCGTGTGTTCTGTGCTATAGAGACCCATCGCTGGGTTTATCAGGTTTCGGGTATGACCCAGATGTAGACAGTGTCGAAGAAACAAAAGTTTATTTCAAAGGCAGGCAGGGGTCAGTAACCCAGAGAGGGAGCAAAAGGTCCAGAACGGCAGGCAGTCTCAGGGTCAGGGCAGGCAGGGGTCAATAATCCAGTAAGGTGGGGCAAGGTATAGAACGGCAGGCGGGCTCAGGGCAGGCAGAACGGTCAAAACCAGGAAGAACTAGAAAACAGGAGCAAGAACAGACAGGAGCATGTGACAAACGCTGGTAGGTTTCACGAAACAAAATGAACTGGCAACAGACAAACAGAGAACACAGATATAAATACACAGGGGATAATGGGGAAGATAGGCGACACCTGTAGGGGAGTGGAGACAAGCACAAAGACAGGTGAAACAGATCAGGGTGTGACAGGGTTGTTTTTAACCCAGCATTTTGTAGAGTGTAGCGTTGATGGGTGAATAGGTTCCACTCACATTACTATGCTGTGTGCAAGCAGCAGCCTACGGGTGCGATACACTCTCTCTCACACATTTCTCCTCAGAGGAGCACATGAACTGAGCGCATTACTGATGCTTGAGGCGTAACACTGGAGCTCTAAGAATAATATCTCCAGTAAATGTTTAACCGTGTGCCACTGTATCCTGCTTCTCCTTCCATGTGTTATTCTGGTTGTCCCGTTTGTCCTGTGGTGATAGCACAGGTTAGGACTGCAGTCCACTCACATTCAATAGGTACTTTTACCCTTTCAGCGGGACACTTTTCTCCCACTGCTAAAATCAATTTTTTTTGTATCAAATCATAACAACTGTTTGTGCTCACTTATGCCTCCAGCAAGATATGGCCTTCCATTGGAAAAGTGAAAAATTATTATCTGTTTAAAGGAGGAGCTATATACAGTACTCACCGGAATACTGAAAAAAAACTATTACCACAGTCTCTCCAATGGTTGTAGTTTCACAAATGTTTTTTTCTCTTTGCGATATATCGTGTGGGTTTTTAAAGCACTATTTCTCAGTTACTTGTAACCAGAATGTTCTCATCCAAACTAAAGTGGGCCACTTTCCAGCACCTTAATAATCAACTAGATTCAGCAGCGGGCCTAAGTTTTCTTGAGCGGATGGTCAGGGGGCTGGAACAAACTGACGGCAAAAAGATCAAACAGATACATTATTTGACTAAATCATTTCAAACCTTATTTACATTTGTACATGATCACGTGTCTCTTTATTATGCATGGTAATACTTGGTATTTGATATTTTTGGTATTTTATTAGGATCCCCATTAGCTGTTATAAAAGCAGAAGCTACTCTTCCTGGGGTCCACATAAAACATGAAACATGACAATACAGAACATTAATAGACAAGAACAGCTCAAGGACAGAACTATATAAAAAAATTGTAAAGGCACACGTCGCCTACATATCAGTACATACACACAAACTATCTAGGTCAAATAGGGGAGAGGCGTTGTGCTGTGAGGTGTTGCTTAACCTGGGAACAGATTTCTCAAATTAAAATCACTTGGAGCTGATTTCTTGGTGTTAATACAGACTTTTATGTCCAACCACTAAACCAGGCCTTGGCTTGGGTGGCTGAAGTCCTTGATGATCTTCTTGGCCCTCCTGTGACACCGGGTGCTGTAGATGTCCTGGAGGGACAGCAGTGTGCCCCCGGTGACTGCACCACTTTCTGCAGAGCCCTGTGGTTACGGATGTTGAAAATGCAGATCCGGGCAGTGATACTGCCCGACAGGATGCTCTCAATGATTTATCTGTAGAAGTTCTTGAGGTCTTAAGTGCCAAGCTGAATTTCTGAGGTTTGGCACTGTTGCCTTCTTCACCACGCTTTCAGGTTATCAGTGACGTGTACGCCGCAGAATGTCAAACTTTTGACCCTCTCCACTGCGGCTCCGTCGATGTGGATGGGGGCGTGCTCTCTCTGCTATCTCCTGTAGTCCATGATCAGCTCTTTCGTTTTGTTGACTTTGAGGGAAAGGTTATTTTCCACCAGGTCACTCACATCCTCTCTGTAGGCTCTCATCGTTATTGGTAATCCACTACCACTGTTGTGCCGTCAACAAACGTAATGATTGAGTTGGAGATGTGCGTGGCCGTGCAGTCATGGGTGAACAGGGAGTACAGAAGGGTGCTGAGCACACACACCCTGTTGAGGATCAGCGTGGCGGAGATGTTGTTGCCTACCTTCACGGCTTGGGGTCGGCCCGTCAAGAAGTCCAGGACCCAGTTGCACAAGGCGGAGTTCAGAGCCAGGGCCCTGAGGTTAGTGATGAGCTTGGAGAGCACTATGGTGTAAAAGGATGAGCTGTACTCGATGAACAGCATTCCTTCATAGGTATTTAACTTGTCCATGTGGGATAGGGCAGTGTGCAGTGCAATGGTGATTGCGGATCTGTTGGGGCGATATGCACATTTTATTGTGTCTAGGGTGTCGGATAAGGTGGAGGTGATATGGTCCTTAATAACTAGCCTCTCAAAGCACTTCATGATGACAGAAGTGAGTGCTACGGGGTGATAGTAATTTAGTTCACTTACCTTCACTTTCTTGGGTACATGAACTACAACTAATGGTAAAATGGACATAAGGTGATAAGCGTTTGTACCCCTTTTAGTACAATTCAGTATATTTTTTTCTGGGAGTGTACTCTAGGTGTCTGATCAAGTAAACTCTTATACATAAAGAGTCTGGGGTGAAGCTGCTTGTATGGTTATGTGTTCCATAGTAAAGTCTTGCACCAAAGCAAACAAAACCGAAGAGAATGTAGCGGCCGAAGGTGTTTGATGTGGTGTAACTGGTAATATCCATGTAAAAATTGACTTCATCCCAATTGTAATGAGTTTTGACATCAAATATCTGAGTAACAGAACATTGCAGAGAGCTTTTTCTGGAGATGACACACTTTTGTCAAGTGTAATATGTTTTATGGAAGATATGTCCATAAACTAATTACCAATTCGCTTTTATGTCTCTCAACTTTCATATTGAGACAGGAACACAACAAATACGTGTCTCTAGGCTGCAGATTGACTTCCTTTCATCTGGATGTTCCATTAGCAGAATGAAGAGATGATTCTGTAAACAAGTGATGCCCTGGGCATCTCTCCCCATGTTTTCTTTCTAATTTTGTCAGCCATTTTGTTTGAGAGGACTCATTGAGAACCTTTTCAAAGACTTTGTGATCATATTCATATGATCTCTTAGAAGTAAGATTCCCAGAATTCTAGGACAAAACACATAAAAAACAATGTTCTAATTAATGTTGTAATCAATTTAATCCAAACCTAATCAAAAGATAAGAATTAGCTGAATTAATGAGATACAACACACAGTACCGTGGTAGTGAATACAAACCTACAGCAGATGTGACTTGGTGAATGTTTCATGCGTCTGTCACCATGTGCTTGATGCATTATAAACCTGCAGTGTCACATGGCAACACAACAGAGACCTAAGTATTTGCAACATATGAAATATTGACAGCAAAGTGATCAAACCTGCATCTCAATGACATGCGTTTCCATAGTTATAAATACTGAATAAAATGCATTATCCATTATCTTAGCCCAGTATCTCTTAGCCCAGTTACTCTTAGCCCAGTTACTCTTAGCCCAGTTACTCTTAGCCCAGTTACTCTTAGCCCAGTTACTCTTAGCCCAGTTACTCTTAGCCCAGTTACTCTTAGCCCAGTTACTCTTAGCCCAGTTACTCTTAGCCCAGTTTCTCTTAGCCCAGTTTCTCTTAGCCCAGTTTCTCTTAGCCCAGTTTCTCTTAGCCCAGTTTCTCTTAGCCCAGTTTCTCTTAGCCCAGTTTCTCTTAGCCCAGTATCTCTTAGCCCAGTATCTCTTAGCCCAGTATCGCTTAGACCAGTATCGCTTAGACCAGTATTGCCTATGTTATTTTAGTAAGACCATTACTGTTCCACCAATGTACAGTATGTCTAGTGCTATACTATACTATACTATAATGTACTGCACTGGACTGTACTATACTATGCTATACTATACCATACTATATTGTACCGTACCATACTATACTATGTCTAGTACTATACCATACCATACTATACTATAATATACTAGAATATACTATACTGTACTATGCCATACTATACTATAATATGCTATGATCTACTATAACATACCATACTACACTATACTACACTGTACTATACCATACTAAACTATACTGTACTGCACTGTACCATAACATACTATACTATGTATAGTATTATACCATACAATACCATATAATACTATACTGTAAAATACTATGCTATATTATACCATACCATAAAATACTATACTATATACCATACCATACCATACTATACTATACTATAAAATACTATACTATACCACACTATAATACAGTATGTCTCATACTATATCATACCACACTATACTATACCAAACTATACAATACCATACTACACCATACCATACAATACTATACCATACTATATCATACCATACCATATTATACCATAGTATATCGCACTATACTACACTATACTATACCAAACTATACAATACCATACTACACCACACCATACTATATCATACCATACCATACTATACCATACTATACTTAACTAAGCAAAGAAGGAACATCCCTTTTTCAGGACCCTGTCTTTCAAATATAATTAGTAAAAATCCAAATAACTTCATTAGACAGAGGGTTTAAACACTGTTTCCCATGCTCGTTCAATGAACCACAAACAATTAATGAACATGCAAATGTGGAATGGTCGTTAAGACACTAACAGCTTACAGACAGTAGGCAATTAAGGTCACAGTTATGAAAACTTAGGGCACTAAAGAGGCCTTTCTACTGACTGAAAAACACCAAAAGAAAGATGACCAGGGTCCCTGCTCATCTGCGTGTACGTGCCTTAGGCATGACAGCACTACAGGGAGACAGGACAGACAGCTGATCGTCATCGCAGTGGCAGACCACGTGTAACAACACCTGCACAGGATTGGTACATCCGAACATCACGGGACAGGTACACGATGGCAACAACAACAGCCCAAGTTACCCCAGGAACGCACAATCCCTCCATCAGTGCTCAGACTGTCCGCAATAGGCTGAGAGAGGCTGGACTGAGGGCTTGTAGGCCTGTTGTAAGGCAGGTCCTCACTAGACATCACCGGCAACAACGTCGCCTATGGGCACAAACCCACCATCGCTGGACCAGACTGGACTGGCAAAAAGTGCTCTTCACTGACGAGTCGCATTCGCGTTTATCGTCAAAGGAATGAGCGTCACACCAAGGCCTGTACTCTGGAGCGGGATCGATTTGGAGGTGGATGGGCCGTCATTGTCTGGGGCGGTGTGTCACAGAATCATCGGACTGAGCTGTGCGTTACAGGGAAGACATCCTCCTCCCTCATATGGTACCATTCCTGCAGGCTCATCCTGACATAACCCTCCAGCATGACAATGTCAGTGTTCTGCCATGGCCAGCGAAGAGCCCGGATCTCAATCCCATTGAGCACATCTGGGACCTGTTGGATCGGAGGGTGAGGGCTAGGGTCATTCTCCCCCCCAGAAATGTCTGGGAACTTGCAGGTGCCTTGGTGGAAGAGTGGGGTAACATCTCACAGCAAGAACTGGCAAATCTGGTGCAGTCCATGAGGAGGAGATGCACTGCAGTACTGAATGCAGCTCGTGGCCACACCAGATACTGACTATTACTTTTGATTTTGACCCCCCCTTTGTTCAGGGACACATTATTCCATTTCTGTTAGTCATATGTCTGTGGAACTTGTTCAGTTTATATCTCAGTTGTTGAATCTTGTTTACACATGTTAAATTTGCTGAAAATAAACGCAGTTGACAGTGAGAGGACGTTTTTTTGCTGAGTTTATGTTATACTATATCATACCATACCACACTATACTATACTATATCATACCATACCACGCTATAGTATACTATATCATACCGTACCATACTATACCATACTAAAGCATACTGTACCATACCATACTATACCATACCATACTATACTATATCATACTGTACCGTACTATACCATACTATACCATACTATACCATACCATAATATACCATACTATACCATACCATACTATACTATATCATACTGTACAGTACTATACTATACCATACCATACCATACCATACTATACTATACCATACTATGCTATATCATACTGTACCGCACTAAACCATAATATACCATACTATACCATGCCATAATATACCATACTATACCATGCCATAATATACCATACCATACTTTACCATAACATACCATACCATACTATGCCATGCCATACTATACTATACTATACTGTACCGCACTATACCATACTATACCATACTATACTATACCATACCATGCCGTACCATGCCATACTATACTATACTATGCTATACTATACTACACTATACTATAATATACGCTACTGTACTATACTATACCATGCCATACTATACCATACCATAATATACCATACTTTACCATACCATACCATAATATACCATACTTTACCATACCATACCATAATATACCATACTGTACCATACTATACCATACTTTACCATACCATACTATTCCATACCATACCATAATATACATTCTATACCATTCCATACCATACCGTACTATACCACACCATACCATACCATATTATACCAGCACAGAAAATAACACAGGCAATAGTAGTGTAATAGATACTGTTCTAAGAGGGCTGGATAATGCATTTTTTCTGTATTTATATCTATAGAATGGCATTGATTATGTTCAGTAAACCACCAAATCCACTGAGGCTATATGGTTAGAGTGCCAGTCTGTTATTATTGTGTATTTGTAGAAGTCCAAGAGCAAAATACCTTTGACTGGAGGGAGATCCACGTCTTCCATTCCCATTAAAACAAGCACAATGATTAAAACATTTTTTTAAAACAATTTAAAACACTTAAAGCTGGAATCATCAAAGGCCCAGCGTAGTCAAAAACGTGATTTTCCTGTGTTTTATATATTTCAACACTATGAGGTTGGAATAATATTGTAAATATTATGATAATGCCCTTTTAGTGTAAACGTTGTTTAAAAAGTTTGACATTTCAGCCTGTTTTTGGTGGGATGGAGTTTTGGCATGACTGGTGATATTACCAGGCAGTAAATGAATGAATAGACCAATAAGAAAGAGTTCCAAACCTCTCTGCCAATAACAGCTAGTTTTCAGTTTTCTCCACCCCACTTGGACCACTCCCAGACAGTCCAAGCAGAATTCTTGCTTGAGAAATGTATCTTTGCTAAGAAACATTTATTTCCTTCTTTTTGACCATTTTAATTGAATACAATCCCAGTAAGTTACTTAATTCTTACCCAGAAATGATTTCATATTGAGATAAAAATGGCTGCATTGGACCTTTAATGGTGAAACAGCCACATCCATTTGTGATATTACAACAACAACTGCCAACAACTGCAAACAACTGCAAACAACTGCAAACAACTGCAAACAACTGCAAACAACAAACACAGTTTTTTGGTCACACTTTAATTGGATAAGGTTGGGGTTAGGTTTAGAATAAGGGTTAGGATAAGGAAGGGTTAAGGTTAGGACTAGGGTAAGGGTTAAGTTTAGGGTTAGGATAAGGGTTAAGGTTAGGGTTCGAGCTAGGGTTAGGGTTAACAGATAGTTAGTTGAAATATTACTGATAGTCTGTAGATATTCTGTAGTGGATCTACAAATGGACTTTCGAAATAAAGAGTTACATTTGTTTCCCTCGGGCATCATTGCATGCAGGATTGAAGAGCACAATATGTACTGTAATGTTTCTTTGCCATGTTGCATGACTCTCCTCAGCTCGGCAACAAAAACAAAAGCAACGGTGGTGAGGCGGCCAGTTTCGGTGTTTCCCTTATGTGGATTCCATCTTTAAGTTCATGACTTAACCCAACTAAAAAGCTGCAAAATAACTTAAACTTCAGATGTTGATAGACATAGTGGGGGAAATGGAAATATAAAACTGTCATCTTCATGACTCAGTTCTGGCACAGTTCTCTGCTCTTTTCTGAAGGTACGGAAGTTAGAGAATCCAAATGAAATTGAGAATCTGTCTTCTTCCACTTTAGAAAATGCTGGAGGGATGCGAGGAAATGAAAAGAAGAAAATGAAATTGACTTTCACTCTGTGCACGGAGCAGCAGCGCTTCGCCATGAAGCTGTAAATAATTCATACATATACAACTCTCATGGGTATAGGGGCTCATGGTGACTAAGACTAAAGTTTGAAGTGGAATTGAGAGGGAAGCCAGATTCAAATCATTCTCCTATTTATTTAGTTCAGAGAGTCTTAGAGCCAGGCTTAAAAAAACACACAAATATCTGCTTATTCGTTTCTCGAGCAGTACAGCTAGATATCTACCATAGGCAGGTTTCAGACTATTCATTCCCTGATGAGGTTTTCTAGCTAACTGGCAGTAAGCACAGCCTCCTCCAAAATTCAACTACCCAGCTCCTCGGCTTCAATGTTCCTACTCATAAAGTTCCCCATGGGGTCATTGGATGGCCAATCTGACCAAACCCTTTGACCCTGCAAAAACTGATTCTCCCAACAGGGGCCCACCCTGGTCAGTTTATTACTTCCCGTGCAGCTGTGGAGGTTCCTTCTGGTCTGAGTCCTGGCTGATTGCTTCCTCTGTGGGCTTGACCTCCTCACAGCCTAAATAGAGACCATCCATCAGCTCAGCCTGAGTTAAACTTCCTGTCAACACAGAGCGAGGGAGAGCTGGGAGAGAAGGAAAGAGAGGGAGAGAGAAGTGAAGAAGGTATTGGTTTATGGAATATCTTCCCCAAATTAAATGTAGATTCATTTGAACGGGTCTATTCACATTAATATTTATATCTTCAAATTAGACAAGACACTTCATTAGGAAAGAGTTATTCAGTGGCCTACTTGTTAATGTGTAATGCATAATATTAGAACAATAAATATGACTCAGAATTAGAAAAGCAGATTGATGTGTCATGAAAATGAATTGTGTGACCTGTACCGAATGCAGTCTGTGGACCATGTAGCTTTGCTTCAGTCTGTGGACCATGTAGCTTTGCTTCAGTCTCTGGACCATGTAGCTTTGCTTCAGTCTCTGGACCATGTAGCTTTGCTTCAGTCTCTGGACCATGTAGCTTTGCTTCAGTCTCTAGACCATGTAGCTTTGGTTCAGTCTCTAGACCATGTAGCTTTGCTTCAGTATGTACCAGGACCACGTGGCTTTGCTTCAGTCTCTGGATCATGTAGCTTTGATTCAGTATGTACCAGGACCATGTAGCTTTGCTTCAGTATGTACCAGGACCATGTAGCTTTGCTTCAGTCTGTGGACCATGCAGCTTTGCTTCAGTCTCTGGACCATGCAGCTTTGCTTCAGTCTCTGGACCATGCAGCTTTGCTTCAGTCTCTGGACCATGTAGCTTTGCTTCAGTCTCTGGACCATGTGGCTTTGCTTCAGTCTCTGGACCACGTAGCTTTGCTTCAGTATGTACCAGGACCATGTAGCTTTGCTTCAGTATGTACCAGGACCATGTAGCTTTGCTTCAGTCTGTGGATCATGCAGCTTTGCTTCAGTCTCTGGACCATGCAGCTTTGCTTCAGTCTCTGGACCATGTAGCTTTGCTTCAGTCTCTGCACCATGTAGCTTTGCTTCCGTATGTACCAGGACCATGTGGCTTTGCTTCAGTCTCTGGACCATGTAGCTTTGCTTCAGTCTCTGGACCATCTAGCTTTGCTTCAGTCTCTGACCATGTAGCTTTGCTTCAGTATGTACCTGGCCCATGTAGCTTTGCTTCCGTATGTACCAGGACCATGTAGCTTTGCTTCAGTATGTACCAGGATCATGTAGATTTCCTTAGGTATGTACCATTACAGAGGCTCTAATAGTGGTGACCTTGAGTGTAAGCCAGTTTCCAGCTTCTGAAACTCCGCCTTACAAACTGGGGAATGGTAGGCTACATCCAGAAATCTCTAAGATGGCTGACGCAGTGGAAGAGTTTGTGTTTCTGTTGAGTTATTCACAGGAGTTGAGGAAAGGGTCCAACACAGCATCCTGCTGAAACGTGCTGCTTGTTACTCAATGTCAACTTGCCTTTTGTATCCCTCTGCCATAAGCAAGTTTCAAAGTTTTTATTTTATTTAACCTTTATTTAACTAGGCAAGTCAATTAAGAATTAAGAACACATTTTTATTTACAATGACGGCCAACTCGGACGAGCCTGGGACAATTGTGCTCCGCCCTATGGGACTCCCAATCACGGTCTGTAGTGACGCCTCTAGCACTGTGATGCAGTGCCTTAGATCGCTGCGCCAGTCAAGAGAGTATAAACATCCTTCTCCTCCTTGTTCTCTAAAGCCCCTCAGCGACTTCTCTAAACTCTGAATGGCCATAAAGCTTCTAATAGCAGGGGAACAAACACATGGCAGCCATGAGGTCATTCCCTTCTCAGGTGGGCAACAAAAGCACGGGGTCGTTGTGATGAGGACATGTAGCAGAGAAGGAGATGGTTGAGATCCTAAACCAGGGTATGTAGTTCTGTCTCGTCTTCTCATGTGGTACTACACAACATAGATCTTTGTATGCAGCATCAGCCATGAAACAGGAAGAGGCACTCATAGGTTTAAAGATTGTTTTGTCACCTCACCTCGCTCAAATAAAATTAAAGCACATTTTATTGGTCACATATACAGTTGAAGTTGTAAGTTTACCTGCACCTTACCCAAATACATTTAAACTCAGTTTTTCACAAGTCCTGACATTTAATACTAGTAAAAATTCCCTGTCTTAGGTCAGTTAGGATCACCACTTTATTTTAAGAACGGGAAATGTCAGAATAATAGTATAGAGAATGATTTATTTCAGCTTTTATTTCTTTCATCACATTCCCAGTGGGTCAGAAGTTTACATACACTCAATTAGTATTTGGTAGCATTGCCCTTAAATTGGTAAATTTGGGTCAAACATTTCAGGTAGCCTTCCACAAGCTTCCACAATAAGTTGGGTGAATTTTGGCCCATTCCTCCTGAGTCAGGTTCGTAGGTCTCCTTGCTTCACACGCTTTTTCAGTTCTGTCCACAAATTTTCTATAGGATTGAGGTCAGGGCTTTGTGATGGCCACTCCAATACCTTGACTTTGTTGTCCTTAAGCCATTTTGCCACAACTCTGGAAGTATGCTTGGGGTCATTGTTCATTTGGAAGACCCATTTGCGACCAAGCTTTAACTTCCTGACTGATGTCTTGAGATGTTGCTTCAATATATCCACATCATTTTCCTCCCTCATGATGCCATCTATTTTGTGAAGTGCACCAGTCCCTCCTGCAGCAAAGCACACCCACAACATGATGCTGCCACCCCCATGCTTCACGGTTGGGATGGTGTTCTTTGGCTTGCAAGCATCCCCCTTTTTCCTCCTAAAATTACTATGGTCATTATGGCCAAACAGTTCTATTTTTGTTTAATCAGACCAGAGGACATTTCTCCAAAAAGTATGATCTTTGTCCCCATGTGCAGCTGCAGACTTGTGGAGGTCTACAATTTCTGTCTGATTTCTTTTGATTTTCCCATGATGTCAAGCAAAGAGGCACTGATTTTGAAGGTAGGCCTTGAAATACATCCACGGGTACACCTCCAATTGACTCAAGTGATGTCAATTAGCCTATCAGAAGCTTCTAAAGCCATGACATCAATTTCTGGAATTTTCCAAGTTGTTTAAAGGCACAGTCAATTTAGTGTATGCAAACTTCTGACCCACTGAAATTGTGATACAGTGAATGAATTATAAGTGAAATAATCTGTCTGTAAACAATTGTTGGAAAAATTACTTGTGTCATTCACAAAGTAGATGTCCTAACCGACTTGCCAAAACTATAGTTTGTTAACAAGAAATTAGTGGAGTGGTTGAAAAACGAGTTTTAATGACTCCAACCTAAGTGTATGTAAACTTCCGACTTCAACTGTACACATGGTTAGCAAATGTTAATGCGAGTGTAGCTAAATGCTTTTGCTTCTAGTTCCGACAGTGCAGTAATATCTAAGAAGTATTTTAACAATTCCACAACAACTACCTAATACCCACAAATCTAAGTAAAGGGATGGAATAAGAATATATTTTATGTCCACATGTCTTATTAATGCATAATAGTGGTTGGTTTTATATGCTGTGTTTTAAATAGGGCAATGACTCACAGTTCTCTCTCAACTGTGTGGTTACGCTCATCATATCAAATAGCTGGTCTTGTATCTTAATATTTCACTCATTCTATGCTCTACCAATATTGTCCTTGTGCTCGCTATCTCTTCTGAGCAGAGACACTGGGGATATTACACTGTCAAACCCACTGCTCCTTCTAGCTACAATGAGTTCATGTGCAGATTGAAAAGGCACCTTTTGGTTTGTGCCCGTCTGTTGAGCTAATCATGCGCAATCTAGAGCCTTTCTGGAAGCCTTTTACCCACCGTGATCTTTTTAATCTCAGCGGTGCAGCATTTATAATTGCCAATGGGGAACGGAACCTGGGGAAACTACCTGCAGTATGCACATGGGGAAAACTAGCCCAACATCCCCACTGCTACTATTGATTAGGCTTGATTGGGCAAGACAAAGTGAAATATGTCCATACAAACCTGTTAAACTCCAAAGCCTAAGATACAAAGTCTCTAAGCTGTATGTATGAAAACTTGGCACCGGACGTGGGGCACGTAACCATTTCAGCTAAGTTTGACCCATATCCCTCCAACGTCGTCTCTGCCTCTGCCGTAACAGACTAGTTGAATCTGAAAAGGAGAACAGTCATCAAATCAACTTTATTCATATAGCCCTTCTTACATCAGCTGATATCTCAAAGTGCTGTACAGAAACCCAACCTAAAACCCCAAACAGCAAGCAATGCAGGTGTAGAAACACAGTGGCTAGGAAAAACTCCCTAGAAAGGCCAAAACCTAGGAAGAAACCCAGAGAGGAACCAGGCTATGAGGGGTGGCCAGTCCTCTTCTGGCTGTGCTGGGTGGAGATTATAACAGAACATGGCCAAGATGTTCAAATGTTCATAGATGACCAGCAGGGTCAAATAATTATAATCACAGTAGTTGTCGAGTGTGCAACAGGTCAGCACCGCAGGAGTAAATGTCAGTTGGCTTTCATAGCCGATCATTGAGAGTATCTCTACCGCTCCTGCTGTCTCCAGAGAGTTGAAAACAGCAGGTCGGGGACAGGTAGCATGTCCGGTGAACTAGTCAGGGTTCCATAGCCGCAGGCAGGACAGTTGAAACTGGAGCAGCAGCATGGCCAGGTGGACTGGGGACTGCAAGGAGTCATCATGCCAGGTAGTCTTGAATGCTGAGACAGGAGGGGTCAGGAGACACTGTGGCCCCATCCGATGATACCCCCGGACAGGGTCAAACAGGCAGGACATAACCCCACCCACTTTGCCAAAGCACAGCCCCCACACCACTAGAGGGATAACTTCAACCACCAACTTACCATCCTGAGACAAGGCCCAGTATAGCCCACAAAGATCTCCGCCACAGCACAACCCAAGAGGGGGGGTGCCAGCCCAGACAGGAAGACCACATCAGTGACTCAACCCACTCAAGTGACGCACCCCTCCTAGGGACGGCATGGAAGAGCACCAATAAGCCAGTGACTCAGCCTCTGTAATAGGGTTAGAGGCAGAGAATCCCAGTGGAAAGAGGGGAACCGGCCAGGCAGAGACAGCAAGAGGGGTTCGTTGCTCCAGTGCCTTTCCGTCATACCCATGTTACTGTAAGCCAGGGGTCTCCAACCTTTTCTAGTATGAGAGATACTTTAAAAAAAAACTAAACATGTCGCAAGCTACTATTTCATTTTCTAGCTTTCAAATAGCACATTATTCTCTTCTCTTCTACCCTGCAGCTCTTCCCCGGGTCCTTGGTGTACCAGAGATGTGTTTTCTGTCAACATACTGCAACTCTTCCCCAGGTCCTTGGTGTACCAGAGATGTGTTTTCTGTCAACATACTGCAACTCTTCCCCAGGTCCTTGGTGTACCAGAGATGTGTTTTCTGTCAACATACTGCAACTCTTCCCCAGGTCCTTGGTGTACCAGAGATGTGTTTTCTGTCAACATACTGCAACTCTTCCCCGGGTCCTTGGTGTACCAGAGATGTGTTTTCTGTCAACATACTGCAACTCTTCCCCGGGTCCTTGGTGTACCAGAGATGTGTTTTCTGTCAACATACTGCAACTCTTCCCCAGGTCCTTGGTGTACCAGAGATGTGTTTTCTGTCAACATACTGCAACTCTTTCCCAGGTCCTTGGTGTACCAGAGATGTGTTTTCTGTCAACATACTGCAACTCTTCCCCAGGTCCTTGGTGTACCAGAGATGTGTTTTCTGTCAACATACTGCAACTCTTCCCCGGGTCCTTGGTGTACCAGAGATGTGTTTTCTGTCAACATACTGCAACTCTTCCCCAGGTCCTTGGTGTACCAGAGATGTGTTTTCTGTCAACATACTGCAACTCTTCCCCGGGTCCTTGGTGTACCAGAGATGTGTTTTCTGTCAACATACTGCAACTCTTCCCCAGGTCCTTGGTGTACCAGAGATGTGTTTTCTGTCAACATACTGCAACTCTTCCCCGGGTCCTTGGTGTACCAGAGATGTGTTTTCTGTCAACATACTGCAACTCTTCCCCAGGTCCTTGGTGTACCAGAGATGTGTTTTCTGTCAACATACTGCAACTCTTCCCCAGGTCCTTGGTGTACCAGAGATGTGTTTTCTGTCAACATACTGCAATTCTTCCCCAGGTCCTTGGTGTACCAGAGATGTGTTTTCTGTCAACATACTGCAACTCTTCCCCGGGTCCTTGGTGTACCAGAGATGTGTTTTCTGTCAACATACTGCAACTCTTCCCCAGGTCCTTGGTGTACCAGAGATGTGTTTTCTGTCAACATACTGCAACTCTTCCCCAGGTCCTTGGTGTACCAGAGATGTGTTTTCTGTCAACATACTGCAACTCTTCCCCGGGTCCTTGGTGTACCAGAGATGTGTTTTCTGTCAACATACTGCAACTCTTCCCCAGGTCCTTGGTGTACCAGAGATGTGTTTTCTGTCAACATACTGCGCCTGGTAAAATAGTGGTTCATAAACAACTCTAAGGGGGCCCAATAAAATTATATTCTGTTTTCTCTGTTTTATTTTTCCTGGTTTCCATTTCAACATCATCAAGTCACCTCGGATTAATTAGTCTAATACAGTGACAAGTTAAACATAACAAAAACAATTTAGTCCAATCAACGTAAGAGAAATATGATGTGGCTGTCTATGGTACTGATTTCTGTGTGTGTGTGTGTGTGTGTGTGTGTGTGTGTGTGTGTGTGTGTGTGTGTGTGTGTGTGTGTGTGTGTGTGTGTGTGTGTGTGAAACACCAATGCCATCCTCCTCTCTTTAATGTTGACAAAACATTATCTGTCATACAGTACACACTTTTATTTTGTTGTTGTCCTAGGGTACCTGACTAAAATGCTTGCTCGCTAGCTTAACTTCCATTCATGGTCAACGTAAGCTAGTTAATAACATTAGCCTTCTACAACTAGCTACATATTGAACTTACATCCTCTCAGGCCAGGGGCACAATAATGTATGAATTTATGGTTGGATCAGAATCGCTGTTATAATCATTGGCCAGTACAGAGAATTAAGTAAAACCACAAGTCCAACTCCATATGTCCATCCATGGCTAATTTAGGAGAGGACCAATTTTAACGAGTGTCACGACTACTGCCGAGGGTGGTTCCTCTCCCTGTTCGGGTGGCGCTCGGCGGTCGTCGTCACCGGCCTACTAGCTGCCATCGATCTCCTTTTCGTTTTTCTGTTAGTTATGTCTTTATTAGTTGCACCTGTATTCATTTAGGTAATTAGTGGTGTTATTTAAGCCCGCCTCTCCACCTGTTCTGTGTGCGGGCTTGTTAGGTGTTTTCACTGTGTTTGTGTAGTGAATCGTGTTGTTGGACTTTGGGTTTGTTACGCCCTGTTTTGTTTGGGCATTTTTCTCGTTTGTGGTACTTATTAAATATATATTGTTCCAAACATTTTTCTGCCTCCTGCTTCTGACTCTAAACCCACGACGTCCAAGAGTTACAACTAGCTAGCTAGTCAGTGGAGGACAATGACACAATGAGATGCAACAATTCAATTTTTTTCTGTCCATGACGTTTTGTGTTTTTCTTCAACTTATTTTTTATTGTTCAATTCCAATAAACAGGTAGCGCACTAATTGTTGTTGAGAATTAAGACACGTAACCTAAAGCAACAGATACAGTGCATTCGGAAAGCATTCAGGCCCCTTCCCTTTTCCACATTTTGTTACGTTACGGCCTTATTCTAAAACGAATAACAAATATCAAACAATCTACACACAATACCCCATAATGAGAAAGTGAAAACAGGTTTTTAGATTTTTTTGCAAATGTATTCAAAATATAAAACAGAAATACCTTCTTTACATAAATATTCAGACCCTTTGCTATGAGGCTCGAAATTGAGCTCAGGTGCATCCTGTTTCCATTGATACTTATTTTACTTATTTTATTTAACCTTTATTTAACCAGGGAAATCAGTTAAGAACTATTTCTTATTTACAATGACGGCCTACACTGGCCAAACTCGGACAACGCTGGTCCAATTGTGTGCCACCCTATGGGACTCCCAATCACAGTCGGTTGTGATACAGCCTGGATTCAAACCAGGGTGTCTGTAGTGACACCTCTAGCACTGAAATGTAGTGGCTTAGACCGCTGTGCCACTCAGGAGCCCCATCCATGAGATGCTTTTACAACTTGATTGGTGTCCTCCTGTTGTAAATTCAATTGTTTGGACATGTCTTCAAAAGTCCCACACCTGTCTATTCAAGGTCCCACAGTTGACAGTGCATGTCAGAGCAAAAACCAAGCCATGATGTTGAAGGAGTTGTCCGTAGAGCTCCGAGACAGGATTGTATCGAGACACAGATCTGGGGAAGGGTACCAAAAAATGTCTGCAGCATTAAAGGTCCCCAAGAACACAGTGGTCTCCATCGTTCTTAAAGGGAATAAGTTTGGAACCACCGACTCTCCCTAGAGCTGGCCACCCAGCCAAATTGGGAGGTGACCAAGAACCCGATGGTCACTCTGACAGAGCTCCAGAGTTCCTCTGTGGAGATCGGAGAACCTTCCAGAAGGACAACCATCTCTGCAGCACTCCACCCATCAGGCCTTTATGATAGAGTGGCACGAACTAAAACCAGCAAAAGGCACATGACAGGCTGCTTGGAGTTTGCTGAAAGGCACCTAAAAGACTCTCAGACCACGAGAAACAAGATTCTCTGGTCTGATGAAACCAATATTGAACTCTTTGGCCTAAATGCCAAGCATCACGTCTGGAGGAAACCTGGCACTATCCCTACGGTGAAGAATGGTGGTGGCAGCATCAGGCTGTGGGGATATTTTTCAGTGGCAGGGACTGGGAGACTAGTCAAGATCGAAGGAAAGATGAATGGAGCAAAGTACAGAGAGATCCTTGATGAAAACACTCAGGACCTCAGACTGGGGAGAAGGTTCACCTTCCAACAGGACAACAACCCTATGCACACAGCCAAGACAACACAGGAGTGGCTTCGGGACAATTCTCTGAATGTCCTTTAGTGGCTCAGCTAGAGGCCGGACTTGAACCCGATCAAACATCTATGGAGAGACCTGAAAATAGCTGTGCACCCCATCCAACCTGACAGAGCTTGAGGATCTGCAAAGAAGAATGGGAGCAACTCCAGACAAACTTCGATTAGCTAACACAACGTGCCATTGGAACACAGGAGTGATGGTTGCTGATAATGGGCCTCTGTACACCTATGTAGGTATTCCATTAAAAATCAGCCTTTTCCAGCTACAATAGTCAATTTGTCTACACTGTATTTCTGATCAGTTTGATGTTGTTTTAATGGACAAAAATTAGCTTTTCAAAAAAAAAACAAGGACATTTCTAAGTGCCCAAACTTTTGAATTGTAGTGTGTATCTAACCATGTCTCTTCACTTATATCTTGATGAAGTTCACCTTCCCACCTCCAATAATAATGTATAAATGTGTTATCTTGTTTCATGGCTGATAAAGCCCTATATCGGTTATTTGTTGGTTGCTCAGTGTATTGATTCTCCTGAACTCCAACTAAATATTGTTCTACGGCCGAGGAGGTGCCTTAAAGTTTCAAGTTTCAAGTGTGCCCAGTTTCTCTGTAATTTACATTGTGGTGCTGAAGCTTGAAGCAGCAGACGCGGCAAAATCAATGGGAAATGGACAGCTCATGGTGCTGAAAGTAGGCAAATTCAAGTAGTCATAATTCATTTCAATTAGACTTTACTAACAACAAGAAGGTGTTGTGTTGGAGCCTATTTCCACCTATTTAATAAGAAATAAGAGGTAGGACTCCTGTTTGACAGACAGAATTAGGCTATAGGCTAATATGTGCATAGATTTGTCGGCCAATTCCTCCAGCCACCATACACTTTTTAAATCAACCTTTTTAAATAGCCTACCTCCGTGTGAGTGAAGGGCATAGACCAACCTTTTATTAAAGAAACTGGCAGAAAACACAATTCTACCCATTGAGAGCTTAAGATTTAGAATAAAATAAAATGGATCCGATTATATAAAGTGACCTATAACAGTGCTTTTTGGTCCTCAATACTTTATGCAAAAAAACCAAGCTGCAAAATAACCAGGAAAGACGTGACTCCGATGCATTTGGGTAAATAATTGCTATGTTTCTTTGACATTCAGATACTGAGCTACAACCTTCTATAGCCGAGGAGACAATACATTTACTTTGCTTGGGAAGTCATCTAATTCTGTCACTGTCAATTGACTAAGCTATTCACTTTATGTACCACAGAAGATGTTTAAACTCAGACAGCTTTTAGGGAAACACTTGTGACCTTCTCTCGTTTAAGCCACTGAGCAAGAGTTAAAGCTGACATTTGTCTGCGTCTGTAGGCCTACTCTGTCTGGGGTGGAAAGGTAGGCCTACTCTCTCTGGGGTGGAAAGGTAGACCTACTCTGTCTGGGGTGGAAAGGTAGGACTACTCTGTCTGGGGTGGAAAAGTAGGCCTACTCTATCTGGGGTGGAAAAGTAGGCCTACTCTGTCTGGGGTGGAAAGGTAGGCCTACTCTGTCTGGGGTGGAAAGGTAGACCTACTCTGTCTGGGGTGGAAAGGTAGACCTACTCTGTCTGGGGTGGAAAGGTAGACCTACTCTGTCTGGGGTGGAAAGGTAGACCTACTCTGTCTGGGGTGGAAAGGTAGACCTACTCTGTCTGGGGTGGAAAGGTAGACCTACTCTGTCTGGGGTGGAAAGGCAGACCTACTCTGTCTGGGGTGGAAAGGCAGACCTACTCTGTCTGGGGTGGAAAGGTAGGCCTACTCTGTCTGGGGTGGAAAGGTAGGCCTACTCTGTCTGGGGTGGAAAGGTAGACCTACTCTGTCTGGGGTGGAAAGGTAGGACTACTCTGTCTGGGGTGGAAAGGCAGGTCTACTCTGTCTGGGGTGGAAAGGCAGGTCTACTCTGTCTGGGGTGGAAAGGCAGGTCTACTCTGTCTGGGGTGGAAAGGTAGACCTACTCTGTCTGGGGTGGAAAGGTAGACCTACTCTGTCTGGGGTGGAAAGGCAGGTCTACTCTGTCTGGGGTGGAAAGGCAGACCTACTCTGTCTGGGGTGGAAAGGCAGACCTACTCTGTCTGGGGTGGAAAGGCAGACCTACTCTGTCTGGGGTGGAAAGGCAGGTCTACTCTGTCTGGGGTGGAAAGGCAGGTCTACTCTGTCTGGGGTGGAAAGGCAGGTCTACTCTGTCTGGGGTGGAAAGGCAGGTCTACTCTGTCTGGGGTGGAAAGGCAGGCCTACTCTGTCTGGGGTGGAAAGGCAGGCCTACTCTGTCTGGGGTGGAAAGGAATGCCTACTCTGTCTGGGGTGGAAAGGTAGGCCTACTCTGTCTGGGGTGGAAAGGTAGGTCTACTCTGTCTGGGGTGGAAAGGTAGGTCTACTCTGTCTGGGGTGGAAAGGAATGCCTACTCTGTCTGGGGTGGAAAGGAATGCCTACTCTGTCTGGGGTGGAAAGGTAGGCCTACTCTGTCTGGGGTGGAAAGGTAGGTCTACTCTGTCTGGGGTGGAAAGGTAGGTCTACTCTGTCTGGGGTGGAAAGTAGACCTACTCTGTCTGGGGTGGAAAGGTAGGTCTATTCTGTCTGGGGTGGAAAGGTAGGCCTAACTTTTGAAAGTACGATGCTCAGATTTAATTAATTACAAACAGGGACAGTTTTGTTGCAAACAAGAAATACTGATTTGGCATTGGAGAAATATGACAAGAGAAGACAGGTCTATTTATCACATTAAATGTTTATAAAGGGCAGTTTTTTTCTCAGATCTGCAAATAAGATGATATATTTATAGATTGCTTATATTGTGAAGGAGATCTTTCCACCCCTGTTCTTGTCCACGTTTACATTTTTTATTTTTTTACCTTTATTTAACTAGGCAAGTCAGTTCAGAACAAATTCTTTTTTTCTATGACGGTCTTGTTCAGGGGCAGAATGACAGATTTTTACCTTGTCAGCTCGGGGATTCAGATCTTGCAACCTTACTGTTACTAGTCCAACACTCTAACCACTAGGCTACCTGCCGCCACGTTGGGCTGTGAATCCACAACCTTCTGGCTCAAAATTCCTCTGTTGCCATTTATTGCTTCCAGGATAAAGAACTGTTCTAACAGCCGCATATCTAAGGCTCTGGTCTGTCTGAGAAGTGAGGGGAAATGGTATCCACTTTGATTTTATTATTATTTTGGGTATAGGGGAGGGTCACTTGTTTTTTTTCAAATGTTCAGGGTGGGTTTAGGTTAAATATACAATGCTCAAAAAAATAAAGGGAACACTTAAACAACACAATGTAACTCCAAGTCAATCACACTTCTGTGAAATCAAACTTTCCACTTAGGAAGCAACACTGATTGACAATAAATTTCACATGCTGTTGTGCAAATGGAATAGACAACAGGTGGAAATTACAGGCAATTAGCAAGACACCCCCAATAAAGGAGTGGTTCTGCAGGTGGTGACCACAGACCACTTCTCAGTTCCTATGCTTCCTGGCTGATGTTTTGGTCACTTTTGAATGCTGGCGGTGCTTTCACTCTAGTGGTAGCATGAGACGGAGTCTACAACCCACACAAGTGGCTCAGGTAGTGCAGCTCATCCAGGATGGCACATCAATGCGAGCTGAGGCAAGAAGGTTTGCTGTGTATGTCAGCGTAGTGTCCAGAGCATGGAGGCGCTACCAGGAGACAGGCCAGTACATCAGGAGACGTGGAGGAGGCCGTAGGAGGGCAACAACCCAGCAGCAGGACCGCTACCCCCACCTTTGTGCAAGGAGGAGTAGGAGGAGCACTGCCAGAGCCCTGCAAAATGACCTCCAGTAGGCCACAAATGTGCATGTGTCTGCTCAAACAGTCAGAAACAGACGTCCACAGGTGGGGGTTGTGCTTACAGCCCAACACCGTGCAGGACGTTTGGCATTTTCCAGAGAACACCAAGATTGGCAAACTCGCCACTGGCGCCCTATGCTCTTCACAGATGAAAGCAGGTTCACACTGAGCACATGTGACAGACGTGACAGAGTCTGGAGACGCCGTGGAGAACGTTCTGCTGCCTGCAACATCCTCCAGCATGACCGGTTTGGCGGTGGGTCAGTCATGGTGTGGGGTGGCATTTCTTTGGGGGGCCGCACAACCCTCCATTTGCTCGCCAGAGGTAGCCTGACTGCCATTAGGTACCGAGATGAGATCCTCAGACCCCTTGTGAGACCATATGCTGGTGCGGTTGACCCTGGGTTCCTCCTAATGCAAGACAACGCAAGACCTCATGTGGCTGGAGTGTGTCAGCAGATCCTGCAAGAGGAAGGTATTGATGCTATGGACTGGCCCGCCCGTTCCCCAGACCTGAATCCAATTGAGCACATCTGGGACATCATGTCTCGCTCCATCCACCAACGCCACGTTGCACCACAGACTGTCCAGGAGTTGGCGGATGCTTTAGTCCAGGCTTGGGAGGAGATCCCTCAGACCATCCGCCAACTCATCAGGAGCATGCCCAGGCATTGTAAGGAGGTCATACAGGCACGTGGAGGCCACACACACTACTGAACCTCATTTTGACTTGTTTTAAGGACATTACATCAAAGTTGGATCAGCCTGTAGTGTGGTTTTCCACTTTAATTTTGAGTGTGACTCCAAATCCAGACCTCCATGGGTTGATAAATTGGATTCCATTGATTATTTGTGTGTGATTTTGTTGTCAGCACATTCAACTATGTAAAGAAAAAAGTATTTAATAAGATTATTTCATTCATTCAGATCTAGGATGTGTTATTTTAGTGTTCCCTTTACTTTTTTGAGCAGTGTATTTTTTTGACGAGAGGACCATCCATTTTCATTTTAGAGAGGTATAATCTTCTCCGTGTAACTCTTACTATGAATAATGTTCGCTTCCTTATGGCAGTTTGCGATGGAACACATAAAAACATTGATTAATTGATTGGCAAACTACTCATACAGAAGGTGGGCTGTGGGCAACTGTTACAGCAGCTCACAATCTACCTATAGTAAAACCCTGCTGTAAGCACTTTAATCTCCCTGTAACTGTATCTTTCATTTAGACCCTTCCACAATGAGACAAAGGTATTCTTGACTTGCCATGGCAACCGTTTTGAAGGGCTTGGAATAGAGGGGCAATGGGAATGGAATAGAGGGGTAATGGGTTTGGAATAGAGGGGTAATGGGACTAGGAATAGAGGGGTAATGGGCTAGGAATAGAGGGGCAATGGGCTTGGAATAGAGTGGTAATGGGTTTGGAATAGAGGGGTAATGGGACTAGAATAGAGGGGTAATGGGCTTGGAATAGAGGGGTAATGGGCTTGGAATAGAGGGGTAATGGGCTAGGAATAGAGGGGTAATGGGACTAGGAATAGAGGGGTAATGGGCTAGGAATAGAGGGGCAATGGGCTTGGAATAGAGTGGTAATGGGTTTGGAATAGAGGGGTAATGAGAATGGAATAGAAGGGTAATGCATGACGAATTTGGGGTGCACATAGTTTTTTTGTGGAACAGGTCATGTTACAAAATGATACTGCACCAGACATACTGACAAGTGTTTTCCCAGATTTTGAAGCAACTTGCTAAACTAATGAACATTTTAAGGCACAAATTGGACTGGCATTGTTCATCTCAAGGATTCAGTGTCCACCTGTGTTGTGGGTGTGTGTGGGTGTAAGACAGAGAGAGATTAAAAAAGACATAGATTGAGAGAGATAGAGGGAGAGAGAGAGAATAAGAGAGAGAAGGAAAGTGAGAGTGTGTTTCAGTTTCGAGTAGTTCTCTTGTGTTGAAGCGTGGGAGTTTTGCTATACTTACACACCACAAACCAAACTGATCTGAAAAGACAACTGCTCTCAGGCCAGAGGGTGAACACCACCATTCCTGGAGGATGAAAAGCCGGAGAAGAAGAGGGATGTGATATTTCGTTGAGATGACATTCCCCTTGGACAGAACTTTGTAGCAGCCGTCCCCAGACCAAGCTACCAACACCGCCACTCACAGGACCCCTGCTTTCACTATTCTCCTCAGTCCATCTCTACTTCATCTCTCCTTCTGCCTACCTACACCTTCTCTCAATATTCTATTACTCTCTATCTGTCCCTCACTACCCTATATCTTTCCTGTTCTATATCTCCATCACTACCCTCTCTGTCCTATATCTTTCCTGTTCTATATCTCCATCACTACACTCTCTGTCCTATATCTTTCCTGTTCTATATCTCCATCACTACCCTCTCTGTCCTATGTATTTCCTGTTCTATATCTCCATCACTACCCTCTCTGTCCTATGTATTTCCTGTTCTATATCTCCATCACTACCCTCTCTGTCCTACATATTTCCTGTTCCATATCTCCATCACTACTCTCTCTGTCCTATGTATTTCCTGTTCTATCTGTACCTCACTACCCTCTCTGTCCTACATATTTCCTGTTCCATATCTCCATCACTACCCTCTCTGTCCTATGTATTTCCTGTTCTATCTGTACCTCACTACCCTCTCTGTCCTACATATTTCCTGTTCCATATCTCCATCACTACTCTCTCTGTCCTATGTATTTCCTGTTCTATATCTCCATCACTACCCTCTCTGTCCTATATATTTCCTGTTCTATATCTCCATCACTACTCTCTCTGTCCTATATATTTCCTGGTCTATATCTCCATCACTACCCTCTCTGTCCTATGTATTTCCTGTTCTATCTGTACCTCACTACTCTCTCTATCCTATTTATGTCCTGTTCTATATCTCCATCACTACCCTCTCTGTCCTATATATTTCCTGTTTTATATCTCCATCACTACCCTCTCTGTCCTATATATTTCCTGTTCTATATCTCCATCACTACCCTCTCTGTCCTATATATTTCCTGTTCTATATCTCCATCACTACCCTCTCTGTTCTATGTATTTCCTGATCTATCTGTACCTCACAACTCTCTCTGTCCTATTTATTTCCTGTTCTATTGTCACTGTTGTCGTCGGTAATGGAGGACCAAAACGCAGCAAGTATGTGTATGGTCATCGTGTGTATTTATTTACAAACTAAATGAACACCAAAACAACAAAACGAAACGAACAACAAAACGAAACGAACAACAAAACAGTCTGGCAAGGCACAAGGCTAAACTCAGAACAATCTCCCACAATTAGACAAACACACCCAACTAATATAGGACTTCCAATCAAAGGCAACACCACACAGCTGCCTTCAATTGGAAGTCCACCCCAATTAACTCTACATAGAAAACAGACTACCTAGACTAGACATAGAATTACATAAACATAGATCATAAACCAAAAACCCGGAAATACTAAATCAAACGCCCTTTTACCAAAACACCACCCTGAACCACATAAAACAAATACCCTCTGCCACGTCCTGACCAAACTACAATACCAATTAACCCTTATACTGGCCAGGACGTGACATCTATATCTCCATCACTACCCTCTCTGTCCTATATATTTCCTGTTCTATATCTCCATCACTACCCTCTCTGTCCTATCTATTTCCTGTTCTATATCTCCATCACTACCCTCTCTGTCCTATATATTTCCTGTTCTATATCTCCATCACTACCATCTCTGTCCTATATATTTCCTGTTCTATATCTCCATCACTACTCTCTCTGTCCTATGTGTTTCCTGTTCTATATCTCCATCACTACTCTCTCTGTCCTATGTGTTTCCTGTTCTATCTGTTCCTCACTACTCTCTCTGTCCTATGTATTTCCTGCTCTATATCTCCATCACTACCCTCTCTGTCCTATATATTTCCTGTTCTATATCTCCATCACTACCCTATCTGTCCTATGTATTTCCTGTTCTATATCTCCATCACTACTCTCTCTGTCCTATGTATTTCCTGTTCTATATCTCCATCACTACCCTCTCTGTCCTATGTATTTCCTGTTCTATCTGTACCTCACTACTCTCTCTGTCCTATGTATTTCCTGATCTATCTGTACCTCACTACTCTCTCTGTCCTATGTATTTCCTGATCTATCTGTACCTCACTACTCTCTCTGTCCTATGTATTTCCTGATCTATCTGTACCTCACTACTCTCTCTGTCCTATGTATTTCCTGTTCTATATCTCCGTCACTACCCTCTCTGTCCTATGTATTTCCTGTTCTATATCTCCATCACTACCCTCTCTGTCCTATGTATTTCCTGTTCTATATCTCCATCACTACCCTATCTGTCCTATGTATTTCCTGTTCTATATCTCCATCACTACTCTCTCTGTCCTATGTATTTCCTGTTCTAACTGTACCTCACTACTCTCTCTGTCCTATGTATTTCCTGATCTATCTGTACCTCACTACTCTCTCTGTCCTATGTATTTCCTGTTCTATCTGTACCTCACTACTCTCTATGTCCTATGTATTTCCTGTTCTATATCTCCATCACCACTCTCTCTGTCCTATGTATTTCCTGATCTATCTGTACCTCACTACTCTCTCTGTCCTATGTATTTCCTGATCTATCTGTACCTCACTACTCTCTCTGTCCTATGTATTTCCTGTTCTATATCTCCATCACTACCCTCTCTGTCCTATATTTTTCCTGTTCTATCTGTACCTCACTACTCTCTCTGTCCTATGTATTTCCTGTTCTATATCTCCATCACTACCCTCTCTGTCCTATGTGTTTCCTGTTCTATATCTCCATCACTACCCTCTCTGTCCTATGTGTTTCCTGTTCTATATCTCCATCACTACTCTCTCTGTCCTATGTATTTCCTGTTCTATATATCTCCATCACTACTCTCTCTGTCCTATGTATTTCCTGTTCTATCTGTACCTCACTACTCTCTCTGTCCTATGTATTTCCTGATCTATCTGTACCTCACTACTCTCTCTGTCCTATGTATTTCCTGTTCTATCTGTACCTCACTACTCTCTCTGTCCTATGTATTTCCTGTTCTATCTGTACCTCACTACTCTCTCTGTCCTATGTATTTCCTGTTCTATATCTCCATCACTATCCTCTCTGTCCTATGTATTTCCTGTTCTATATCTCCATCACTATCCTCTCTGTCCTATGTATTTCCTGTTCTATATCTCCATCACTACCCTCTCTGTCCTATGTATTTCCTGTTCTATATCTCCATCACTACCCTATCTGTCCTATGTATTTCCTGTTCTATATCTCCATCACTACTCTCTCTGTCCTATGTATTTCCTGATCTATCTGTACCTCACTACTCTCTCTGTCCTATGTATTTCCTGTTCTATATGTCCATCACTACCCTCTCTGTCCTATGTGTTTCCTGTTCTATATGTCCATCACTACCCTCTCTGTCCTATGTGTTTCCTGTTCTATCTGTTCCTCACTACTCTCTCTGTCCTATGTATTTCCTGTTCTATAT
This sequence comes from Salmo trutta, assembly GCF_901001165.1. Taxonomy (NCBI): domain Eukaryota; kingdom Metazoa; phylum Chordata; class Actinopteri; order Salmoniformes; family Salmonidae; genus Salmo; species Salmo trutta. Next base: position 46,119,587 of record NC_042968.1, read on the forward strand.
CTCCATCACTACTCTCTCTGTCCTATGTATTTCCTGTTCTATCTGTACCTCACTACTCTCTCTGTCCTATGTATTTCCTGATCTATCTGTACCTCACTACTCTCTCTGTCCTATGTATTTCCTGATCTATCTGTACCTCACTACTCTCTCTGTCCTATGTATTTCCTGTTCTATATGTCCATCACTACCATCTCTGTCCTATGTGTTTCCTGTTCTATCTGTTCCTCACTACTCTCTCTGTCCTATGTATTTCCTGTTCTATCTGTACCTCACTACTCTCTCTGTCCTATGTATTTCCTGATCTATCTGTACCTCACTACTCTCTCTGTCCTATGTATTTCCTGTTCTATATGTCCATCACCACCCTCTCTGTCCTATGTATTTCCTTTTCTATATCTCCGTCACTACCCTCTCTGTCCTATGTATTTCCTGTTCTATATCTCCATCACTACCCTCTGTCCTATGTATTTCCTGTTCTATATCTCCATCACTACCCTATCTGTCCTATGTATTTCCTGTTCTATATCTCCATCACTACTCTCTCTGTCCTATGTATTTCCTGTTCTAACTGTACCTCACTACTCTCTCTGTCCTATGTATTTCCTGATCTATCTGTACCTCACTACTCTCTCTGTCCTATGTATTTCCTGATCTATATCTCCATCACTACTCTCTCTGTCCTATGTATTTCCTGTTCTATCTGTACCTCACTACTCTCTCTGTCCTATGTATTTCCTGTTCTATATCTCCATCACTACTCTCTCTGTCCTATGTATTTCCTGTTCTATCTGTACCTCACTACTCTCTCTGTCCTATGTATTTCCTGTTCTAACTGTACCTCACTACTCTCTCTGTCCTATGTATTTCCTGATCTATCTGTACCTCACTACTCTCTCTGTCCTATGTATTTCCTGATCTATATCTCCATCACTACTCTCTCTGTCCTATGTATTTCCTGTTCTATCTGTACCTCACTACTCTCTCTGTCCTATGTATTTCCTGTTCTATATCTCCATCACTACTCTCTCTGTCCTATGTATTTCCTGTTCTATCTGTACCTCACTACTCTCTCTGTCCTATGTATTTCCTGATCTATCTGTACCTCACTACTCTTTCTGTCCTATATCTTTCCTGATCTATCTGTACCTCACTACTCTCTCTGTCCTATGTATTTCCTGTTCTATCTGTACCTCACAACTCTCTCTGTCCTATGTATTTCCTGATCTATCTGTACCCTCTCTGTCCTATGTATTTCCTGTTCTATAATCTCCATCACTACCCTCTCTGTCCTATGTATTTCCTGTTCTATATCTCCATCACTACCCTATCTGTCCTATGTATTTCCTGTTCTATATCTCCATCCCTGCTCTCTCTGTCCATTATCTTTCCTGTTCCATATCTCCATCACTACTCTCTCTGTCCTATGTATTTCCTGTCCACTCTCTCTCTCTCTCTCTGTATTATAATCCGGTAATGACTACCTAATGCAGAGGTTCTGTATTAATGATGGGGAGGTGTGTTCAGACTGGGGTCTTTTAGTGATGAGCTCTGATACTGATTCTGACAAACTCCCCCCTACGCAGAGAAATGGCCCTGTGTCTCCCCCCTACAGTCATATCATCATTAAGAACACAGCGCTACACGTGGCATAACACCATGATGGAGTCTGCAGGAAGCCAGGGGTGGCGTAAGGACATTGAGTATTATTAAACGAAGGCCGGTTGTCGCTGATTACATGCCAGTCCTGCTTTCACTCTGAATATAGACTTATGAGAGCATTGGTAGCTTACATGCACCCTCCTTCTGCCTGTCGGGTGATAATTGCATCTGCCATTTTGTGTCAAATGCTGAACACTGTCACTCAGGGATGAGCGGTGTCTTAACCAGACCAACCGTGACTTGTTTACACAATGTTCTGGCAGACAGAAGTCACGTCTGGAAGGCGACGTGTGAGTGTTACCTTATTACCCCAGAGAGACAGGAAGAGAGATGGAGAGAGAGAGACAGAGAGAGATGGGGTGAACAGGTAAAAACTTGTTAATTCATAACTATATTTACCTGTTAATTCCGAACTATACCCAATCTAGGTTATATGTGTAGGGGAAGAACAGCTGAATGGAAGATGGAAGCGGTTTTATGTGTCATCCTGCTAATGAGTTAACTTTTTTTAGCTTAGCTTGGGATTCATGGAGGCAGCCTGCTGCCGTCTGGAACTATGAGACTGCTCAATATACTGTTGCAGACAAGTATGTGACGGAGCACCTTGGTCAACGGCCATTTGAGCTTAGCACACTTTCATTGTAAACACTTTTCAAACGAGTGGTTAAACTCCGCGCCTCAGATACTGCCGCTACTGCCTTTTCAAACGAGTGGTTCCACTCCGCGCCTCAGATACTGCCGCTACTGCCTTTTCAAACGAGTGGTTCCACTCCGCGCCTCAGATACTGCCGCTACTGCCTTTTCAAACGAGTGGTTCCACTCCGCGCCTCAGATACTGCCGCTACTGCCTTTTGAAACGAGTGGTTCCACTCCGCGCCTCAGATACTGCCGCTACTGCCTTTTCAAACGAGTGGTTCCACTCCGCGCCTCAGATACTGCCGCTACTGCCTTTTCAAACGAGTGGTTCCACTCCGCGCCTCAGATACTGCCGCTACTGCCTTTTCAAACGAGTGGTTCCACTCCGCGCCTCAGATACTGCCGCTACTGCCTTTTCAAACGAGTGGTTCCACTCCGCGCCTCAGATACTGCCGCTACTGCCTTTTCAAACGAGTGGTTCCACTCCGCGCCTCAGATACTGCCGCTACTGCCTTTTCAAACGAGTGATTCCACTCCGCGCCTCAGATACTGCCGCTACTGCCTTTTCAAACGAGTGGTTGCACTCCGCGCCTCAGATACTGCCGCTACTGCCTTTTCAAATGAGTGGTTCCACTCCGCGCCTCAGATACTGCCGCTACTGCCTTTTCAAATGAGTGGTTCCACTCCGCGCCTCAGATACTGCCGCTACTGCCTGTGGTTCTCCTTGACCTTCTCCACAGAATTATTGAAGCGTACGCTCCATTATAGATTATTACGGGCCTGCAAACGATCAGAGATATCATTACACACACAGTCATCACGGCTCACTGCCCTCCTAAATCCCAATTACCGTGGGGCCTTATGCAAAATATAGTTTCATTGTACATCAGGGTTGTCTTGTATTAGAGCTGAGTTTAGTGGTAAGTACAATGAAAATGTTACAAAGAAAGATGAAATGGAATGTGTCAAATCCAGGTTCCATGTGTAGGGGAGGAACAGTTGAATGGAGGATAGAATGTGTCATCCTGCTAATCAGTTAGCTTAGCTTGGGATAGAATGTGTCATCCTGCTAATCAGTTAGCTTAGCTTGGGATAAAATGTGTCATCCTGCTAATCAGTTACCTTAGCTTAGGATAGAATGTGTCATCCTGCTAATCAGTTAGCTTAGCTTGGGATAGAATGTGTCATCCTGCTAATCAGTTATCTTAGCTTGGGATAGAATGTGTCATCCTGCTAATCAGTTAGCTTAGCTTGGGATAGAATGTGTCATCCTGCTAATCAGTTAGCTTAGCTTGGGATAGAATGTGTCATCCTGCTAATCAGTTATCTTAGCTTGGGATAGAATGTGTCATCCTGCTAATCAGTTAGCTTAGCTTGGGATAGAATGTGTCATCCTGCTAATCAGTTATCTTAGCTTGGGATAGAATGTGTCATCCTGCTAATCAGTTAGCTTAGCTTGGGATAGAATGTGTCATCCTGCTAATCAGTTAGCTTAGCTTGGGATGCATGGTGGCAGGCCGCTGCCATCTGGAATTATGTGATGATACTGTAGCAGCAAGGTCTCCTTCAAAGAAGAGGACGAGACCTTGACCTTGGTCTTGTCAGATGACGGAGGCAGCAGGAATGCAATAATTTCTTTAAATAAAGTTTTATTCACTTATACAAATAAAATACACCTGAAGAACTGCTTGGTCAAACTCTTGTGTTTTCTACATGAGCCGCGTTCTACTCTGGTGCTGTCTCACCTAGTGTTCTCTCCTGAGATTAATGTACTGAGGGGATCTACTCTGGTGCTGTCTCCTCTAGTGTTCTCTCCTGAGATTAATGTACTGAGGGGTTCTACTCTGGTGCTGTCTCTAGTGTTACCTCCTGAGATTAATGTACTGAGGCGTTCTACTCTGGTGCTGTCTCTAGTGTTACCTCCTGAGATTAATGTACTGAGGGGTTCTACTCTGGTGCTGTCTCTAGTGTTATCTCCTGAGATGAATGTACTGAGGGGTTCTACTCTGGTGCTGTCTCCTCTAGTGTTCTCTCCTGTGATTAATGTACTGAGGGGTTCTACTCTGGTGCTGTCTCTAGTGTTACCTCCTGAGATTAATGTACTGAGGCGTTCTACTCTGGTGCTGTCTCCTCTAGTGTTCTCTCCTGAGATTAATGTACTGAGGGGTTCTACTCTGGTGCTGTCTCCTCTAGTGTTCTCTCCTGTTATTAATGTACTGAGGGGTTCTACTCGGGTGCTCTCTCCTCTAGCGTTATCTCCTGTGATTAATGTACTGAGGGGTTCTACTCTGGTGCTGTCTCCTCTAGTGTTCTCTCCTGAGATTAATGTACTGAGGGGTTCTACTGTGGTGCTGTCTCCTCCAGTGTTATCTCCTGAGATTAATGTAGAGGGGTTCTACTCTGGTGCTGTCTCCTCTAGTATTCTCTACTTCAGGATACAGAGTGGGGTTACAGAGGAAGCATATACCACTGGATCAGCAGAATTCAGGCTACACTCATTATACCACTGGATCAGCGGAATTCAGGTTACACTCATTATACCACTGGATCAGCAGAATTCAGGCTACACTCATTATACCACTGGATCAGCAGAATTCAGGTTACACTCATTATACCACTGGATCAGCAGAATTCAGGTTACACTCATTATACCACTGGATCAGCAGAATTCAGGTTACGCTCATTATACCACTGGATCAGCATATTTAACCTGTTGGGGATAGGGGCCAGTATTTGCACGGCCGGATAAAAAACGTACCCGATTTAATCTGGTTACTACTCCTGCCCAGTAACTAGAATATGCATATAATTATTGGCTTTGGATAGAAAACACCCTAAAGTTTCTAAAACTGTTTGAATGGTGTCTGTGAGTATAACAGAACTCATATGGCAGGCAAAAACCTGAGAAGATTCCTTCCAGGAAGTGGCCTGTCTGACCATTCCTTGAGCTTCTTGACTCTGTTTATTGAAGACTGAGGATCTTTGCTGTAACGTGACACTTCCTATGGCTCCCATAGGCTCTCAGAAGGCGGGAAAAAGCTGAATGATGTAATTCCAGCCCCAGGCTGAAACACATTAGCGCTTTTGGCAAGTGCTCTATCAGAGGACAACGGGCTGAGGCGCGTGCACGAGTCGACCCCGTGCTTTTATTTTCTTTCGTCTTTTTACCTAAACACAGATTCCCGGTCGGAATATTATCGCTTTTTTACGAGAAAAATGGCATAAAAATAGATTTTAAACAGCGGTTGACATGCTTCGAAGTACGGTAATGGAATATTTAGAAATGTTTTGTCACGAAATGCGTCGTGCTCGTCACCCTTCTTTACCCTTTCTGATAGTGTCTTGAACGCACGAACAAAACGCCGCTGTTTGGATATAACTATGGATTATTTGGGACCAAACCAACATTTGTTATTGAAGTAGAAGTCCTGGGAGTTCATTCTGACGAAGAACACCAAAGGTAATAACATTTTTCTTATAGTAAATCTGACTTTGGTGAGTGCTAAACTTGCTGGGTGTCTAAATAGCTAGCCCTGTGATGCCGGGCTATCTACTTAGAATATTGAAAAATGTGCTTTCACCGAAAAGCTATTTTAAAATCGGACATATCGAGTGCATAGAGGAGTTCTGTATCTATAATTCTTAAAATAATTGTTATGCTTTTTGTGAACGTTTATCGTGAGTAATTTAGTAAATTTTTAGTATTCTCTACTTCAGGATACAGAGTGGGGTTACAGAGGAAGCATATACCACTGGATCAGCAGAATTCAGGTTACACTCATTATACCACCGGATCAGCAGAATTCAGGTTACACTCATTATACCACCGGATCAGCAGAATTCAGGTTACACTCATTATACCACCGGATGAGCAGAATTCAGGTTACACTCATTATACCACCGGATCAGCAGAATTCAGGTTACACTCATTATACCACTGGATCAGCAGATGAAATTCTTCCTGAATTCAAAACTTTGTTCTAACTTTGTACTTGCCATCACTCTCTCACACACACACACACACACACGCACACACACACACACGGACGTTCAGATCTGGGTCTGTTGGTTCCATTCCCCTGCACCCCCTCTCTGATACCCATGGAGCTGGGAGCGGCGGTGCGCAGGGAGACCGGAGGGGGTTCCAGCTCGTGCACCATCTGTGGCCGCAGAGGTCACACTGCCGGTTTGGTGCCGGGTAGGTTCCTCTGAGCATCGAGGCAGCAGGCAGGGCGCTCTGGCATCACCCCAGGTGAGCCGGCACCATTCTCACCCAGAGCCCTCTGTCGCACATATGTTTTTTAATGTAACTTTTCCTGAGTTTCCCCCCCATTCCCAGCATAAGGCGCTCGTCGATTCAGGCGCGGCTGGGAATTTTAGAGATAGATCGTTCGCCCATAGTTTAGGGATCCCCATTGTTCCCGTGGCTGTGCCTTTCCCTGTTCACGCCTTACATAGTCGACCATTAGGGTCAGGGCTGATCAAGGAGGCTACCACTCCTCTGGGCATGGTGGCGCAGGGGGGTCACAAGGAGAGAATTAGTCTCTTCCTTATTGACTCTCCTGAGTTTCCCGTGGTGCTAGGCCTACCCTGGTTAGTTTGTCATGACCCCACTGTTTCTTGGCCACAGAGGGCTCTAACGGGGTGGTTGCGAGAGTGCTCGGGGAGGTGTCCAGACCAGGTCTCCACCGTGCGCATTCCCCCTGAATATGCCGATTTGGCTCTCGCCTTCTCCAAAAAGAAGGCGACTCAATTATCACCCCATTGACGGGACGATTGAGCGATAAATCTCCTGGTAGACGCTGCACTTCCCAGGAGTCACGTGTATCCCCTCTCACAGATGGAGACGGAGGCTATGGAAACTTATGTCTCCGAATCCCTGCGTCAGGGGTACATTCGGTCCTCCACTTCACCCGCCTCCTCGAGTGTTTCTTTTGTGAAGAAGAAGGAGGGAGGTCTGCACCCATATATTGACTATCAGCGTCTAAACCAGATCACCGTGAGGTATAGTTACCCGCTACCGCTCATAGCCACAGCGATTGAGTCAATGCACGGGGCGCGCTTCTTCACCAAACTAGATCTCAGGAGCGCTTTCAACCTGGTGTGTATCCGGGAGGGAGAAGAGTGGAAGATGGCTTTCAGTACCACCTCAGGGCACTATGAGTACCTCGTCATGCCGTACGGGTTGATGAATGCGCCATCAGTCTTCCAGGCCTTTGTAGACAAGATTTTCAGGGACCTGCACGGGCAGGGTGTAGTGGTGTATATTGATGACATTCTGATATACTCTGCTACACGCGCCGAGCATGTGTCCCTGGTGTGCAGGGTGCTTGGTCGCCTGTTGGAGCATGACCTGTACGTCAAGGCTGAGAAGTGCCTGTTCTTCCAGCAGTCAGTCTCCTTCTTAGGGTACCACATTTCCACCTCAGGGGTGGAGATGGAGAGTGACCGCATTTCAACCGTGCGTAATTGGCCAACTCCCACCACGGTAAAGGAGATGCAGCGGTTCTTAGGGCTTTCCAACTACTACCGGAGATTTAAAACTATGATGTGGGGGACCGGGAGCTGTTGGCTGTCATCAAGGCTTTTTGAAGGCATGGAGATATTGGCTTGAGGGGGCTCAACACTTTTTCCTCATCTAGACTGACCACCGCAATCTGGAATACATAACGAGATTGAACCCTCGCCAGGCAAGGTGGGCCATGTTTTTCACCTGTTTTGTGTTTACCCTTTCCTACAGACAAGGTTCCCAGAACGTGAAGACAGACGCATTGTCCCGGCTGTATGACACAGAGGAGAGGCCCATAGATCTCCCACTCCCATACTCCCCGCCTCCTGCCTTGTGGCGCCGGTAGTGTGGGAGCTGGACGCGGACATTGAGCAGGCGTTAAGTGCAGAGCCCGCTCCCGTCCAGTGTCCCGCTGGGTGTCTGTACGTTCCATCTGCTGTTCGTTACCGGTTGATCTATTGGGCCCACACGTCACCCTCCTCTGGTCATCCTGGGATCGGTCGGACAGTGCGCTGTTTGAGCGGGAGGTACTGGTGGCCTACCTTGGCTAAGGACGTGAGGGTTTATGTTTCCTTCTGCTCGGTGTGCGCCCAGTGTAAGGCTCCTAGGCACCTGCCCAGAGGGAAGCTACACCCCTTACCTGTTCCACAACGGCCTTGGTCGCACCTGTCGGTGGATTTTCTAACCGATCTCCCCCCCCTCACAGGGAAACACCGTGATCCTGGTCGTTGTGGATCGGTTCTCGAAGTCCTGTCGTCTCCTCCCTCTGCCCGGTCTCCCTACAACCCTACAAACTGCGGAGCCCTTGTTTACGCATGTCTTCCGGCACTACGGGGTGCCTGAGGATATAGTGTCTGATCGAGGTCCCCAATTCACGTCTAGGGTCTGGAAGGCATTCATGGAACATCTGGGGGTCTCGATCAGCCTTACTTCAGGGTTTCACCCTGAGAGTAATGGGCAGGTGGAGAGAGTAAACCAGGATGTGGGCAGGTTTCTGCGGTCCTATTGCCAGGACCGGCTGGGGGAGTGGGCGGCGTTCGTGCCATGGGCCGAGATGGCACAGAACTCACTTCGCCACTCCTCCACTAACCTCTCTCCCTTCCAGTGCGTACTGGGGTACCAGCCAGTTCTGGCACCTTGGCATCAGAGTCAGACCGAGGCTCCTGCGGTGTACGACTGGTTCAGGCGCGCGGAGGAGACATGGGAAGCTGACCGTGTTAACCTTCAGCGGGCCGTGCTGCACCAAAAAGAGAATGCAGACCGCCACTGCAGTGAGGCCCCGGTGTTCGCACCGGGGGACCAGGTCTGGCTCTTGACCCGAAACCTGCCCCTCTGCCTGCCCTGCCGGAAGCTGGGTCCGTGGTTTGTGGGGCCATTTAAAGTCCTGAGGAGAGTGAACGAGGTTTGTTATAGGTTACAGCTTCCCCCCGATTACCGTATTAACCCCTCGTTCCATGTGTCTCTCCTCAGGCCGGTGGTGGCTGGCCCGCTCCAGGAGTCTGAGGTGCGGGAGGTTCCTCCGCCCCCTCTGGACATCGAGGGGGCCCCGGCGTACTCCGTTCGCTCCATACTGGATTCGAGGCGTAGGGCGAGGGGCCTTCAGTATCTCGTGGAGTGGGAGGGTTCCAGTCGAGGACGTGTTGGACCCTTTAATGCTGCAGGAGTTCCACCGTCTTCGTCCGGATTGCCCTGCACCTCGCCCTCCGGGTCGTCCCCGAGGCCGGTGTCGACGCGCAGCTGGAGCCGCGCGTCAAGGGGGGGGGGTACTGTCACAACTTCCTCCGAAGTTGGTCCCTCTCCTTGTTCGGGCGACGTTCGGCGGTCGACGTCACCGGTCTTCTAGCCATCGCCGATCCACCTTTCATTTTCCATTTGTTTTGTCTTGTCTTCCCACACACCTGGTTTCAATTGCAAAAATCTCTGAAGCTGGAGATTCCCACCTCCCTCACTAGCTTTAAGCACCAGCTGTCAGAGCAGCTCACAGATCACTGCACCTGTTCATAGCCCATCTGTATACAGCCCATCTATCTACCTCATCCCCATACTGAATTTATTTATTTATTCTGCTCCTTTTGCACCCCAGTATCTCTACTTGCACATCCATCTTTTGCACATCTACCATTCCAGTGTTTAATTGCCATATTGTAATTACTTTGCCACCATGGCCTATTTATTACCTTAATTCCCTTATTTGACCAAATTTGCACTCACTGTATATAGACTTTTTCTTTTCTTTTTTTCTACTGAATTATTGACTGTATGTTTTGTTAATTCCGTGTGTAACTCTGTGTTGTGTGTCTAACTGCTATGCTTTATCTTGGCCAGGTCGCAGTTGCAAATGAGAACTTGTTCTCAACTAGCCTACCTGGTTAAATAAAGGTGAAATATATTATATATATATATATTTTTAAATCCATCAATTACATGTTGTGTATTTAACCCTCTGTCCCCCCCATGTCCTTGTCCGGTATTGTTTATTGTAAGTGCTTGTGCACGTTATGTCTGGTGTGCGTCGGGGTTTGTACCCATTTTTTGATTGTTCTGTTTTCCGGTGGTTTTTATTATTAAACTGCGCCGTTGGAAACACAGTTTTTGCTCGCCTGCGTCTGACTTCTCTGCCGTCAGTGCGCATCCCTTACACACACACACACACACACACACACACACACACATGCTGCTGGTACATGTATTTATTGACTGTATAATCAGTATTACAGTATTCCAGTCTGAATGGCCTTGCTGCACAGGATAAATGCCAGCTCAGCTGAACAGTCCTAATCAAACAGACTGGAACGTGTGGGCTTGTCCTTTCTCTGCCTCAGGCTGAACACACTGAGAACCAATCAGAGGCCTCGCAGTTCACGTTCACTGTCAATTACGTTTCTCATAAAATAAAAATTAATCAGTGCAGAGGTGCAGGGACAAATAATTGGATTTCAGACAGGTGAAATTAATATAGACGCTAACACCTAGCAAATCTAGATCAGCAATCCGCTGATAAACAGAGCCTTATGTTTTCCTTGTGTGGATTGAATCAATTTAGCATGGCCATTCCACTCTCCTGGCTTGGATGGCTTTATAGTGGAGAAAGGAAAGCCACCAGAATTAAAGCCTTCATAAAAATTCCACCATTAGTCTGGTGACTCAGTTGGATATGAAGTCAATAGGACGGGTTTATGGTTGGGGAGGGTGTTATTGAGAAGGGGGAGGCGGTCATTTATCTGACCAGAAACTGACAGTATTTTGTGTTATACTGAATGTATTTTCATGGCTCAGTGCTGTTTCATGTGAGTGTCTGTGGGAGGAATTGGGTCATGGTTGGTTTCAATATGAGTGCTTTCTCAAGTATGATTCACAATGGCTGGTTTCTGTATCACTCAGTCACTGCCATAGAATACTGTGTAATTATATTTCTATGGTCCCTGGTCTCTCCCTCTCTTTCCATCTTCCACCCTTTACTCTCTAGCTTCCTTTCAGTCTCTCTGCTCCTCTATGTCTTCCAACCTTAATGCCTTGGTGGAAAGAGAGAGGGATGAGGTGCACTGTCTCCGTTCAGCCCCGTGTAGTCACCCTGTAGTCACCCTGTAGTCATCATGCAACATTCAGATGAGTAGACAGAGACCACATAACTGAAACTCCTGTCACCTTGAAACTCCTGTCAACTTGAAACTCCTGTCACCCTGAAACTCCTGTCACCCTGAAACTCCTGTCACCCTGAAACTCCTGTCACCCTGGAACCCCATGTCACCCTGGAACCCCATGTCACCCTGGAACCCCATGTCACCCTGGAACCCCTGTCACCCTGGAACCCCTGTCACCCTGGAACCCCTGTCACCCTGAAACTCCTGTCACCCTGAAACTCCTGTCACCCTGAAACTCCTGTCACCCTGTCACCCTGGAACCCCTGTCACCCTGAAACTCCTGTCACCCTGAAACTCCTGTCACCCTGAAACTCCTGTCACCCTGAAACTCCTGTCACCCTGAAACTCCTGTCACCCTAAAACTCCTGTCACCCTGGACCTCCTGTCACCCTGGACCTCCTGTCACCCTGGACCTCCTGTCACCCTGAAACTCCTGTCACCCTGGAACCCCATGTCACCCTGGAACCCCATGTCACCCTGGAACCCCTGTCACCCTGGAACCCGTGTCACCCTGGAACTCCTGTCACCCTGAAACTCCTGTCACCCTGAAACTCCTGTCACCCTGAAACTCCTGTCACCCTGGAACTCCTGTCACCCTAAAACTCCTGTCACCCTAAAACTCCTGTCACCCTGAAACTCCTGTCACCCTGAAACTCCTGTCACCCTGAAACTCCTGTCACCCTGAAACTCCTGTCACCCTGAAACTCCTGTCACCCTGAAACTCCTGTCACCCTGAAACTCCTGTCACCCTGAAACTCCTGTCACCCTGAAACTCCTGTCACCCTGGAACTCCTGTCACCCTGGAACTCCTGTCACCCTGGAACTCCTGTCACCCTGGAACTCCTGTCACCCTGGAACTCCTGTCACCCTGGAACTCCTGTCACCCTGGAACTCCTGTCACCCTGAAACTCCTGTCACCCTGAAACTCCTGTCACCCTGGAACTCCTGTCACCCTGGAACTCCTGTCACCCTAGAGCTCCTGTCACCCTGAAACTCCCATCACTGCTGGTTTTCTGATTCGAGTAATACAATTACTACCACTCTGGGAAAGTAAAAAGGTTCCCGGCATCTCAGCTTTTATGAAATCCTTAGCAGTCTTTCTGAGATGGCATTGATTCACCTCAGTCAGCTTCTTTTGTGTTTTTGCCTGGTATGGAAGACGAGCAAAGGAAGCTTCCTGCACTTAAAATGTGTGGCTGACGCTGGCTTTGACTTTGTCTGTGTCTTTCAGGAGCGTCTCTCTGTGTGAGCAAAGACTCCTGGGAACACCGACACACAGACACAAGACATGACTAACTATCCCTGACATAAAAATGGGTTTGTGTCTGTGTGTTCGCGGGTGGGAGTTAGTGTGTGTGTGTGCACTGACAACCTGCACTGACATCACTGACATCCTGAAATGGTCCAAAAACACAGACAGTGTGGTGAAGAAGGCGCAACAGCACCTCCTCAAACTCAGGAGGCTGAAGAAATTCGGCTTCGGTCCCCGAGCCATGGCCTGTTCCCCCCGCTAACATCTACAAGGCGGAGACAGTACAGGTGCATCAAAGCTGGGACCGAGAGACTGAGATACAGCTATCTACAGGCAATTAGACTGTTAAGCTGCAACCTGGTCTCAGAGAATTTCGTATAATTTGGTATATGTAAACCGGAGACATACTTTTAGTATGATATGTTACGTTTCGTATTAATTAGTGGATGTCCATCATCCATTTCTTATATGTTCCGAAATACAATTCGTATTATTTGTCCCGAATTTCAATTTACACAATATGTTACGAATTTGCAAAGGTATGATATGTTGCAAATTCAAATTTGTTGTGGCTAATGTTAGCTAGGTGGCTAATACTAACTAGCCCCTAGCTGGCTAACGTTAACCCCTAGCCTCTGCCAAGTTAAGGTTTAAAAAATATACACTGCTCAAAAAAATAAAGGGAACACTAAAATAACACATCCTAGATCTGAATGAATGAAATAATCTTATTAAATACTTTTTTCTTTACATAGTTGAATATGCTGACAACAAAATCACCCAAAAATAATCAATGGAAATCCAATTTATCAACCCATGGAGGTCTGGATTTGGAGTCACACTCAAAATTAAAGGGATCTCCTCCCAAATTAAAGGGATCTCCTCCTGAGGGATCTCCTCCCAGACCTGGACTAAAGCATCCGCCAACTCCTGGACAGTCTGTGGTGCAACGTGGTGTTGGTGGATGGAGCGAGACATGATGTCCCAGATGTGCTCAATTGGATTCAGGTCTGGGGAACGGGCGGGCCAGTCCATAGCATCAATGCCTTCCTCTTGCAGGAACTGCTGACACACTCCAGCCACATGAGGTCTAGCATTGTCTTGCATTAGGAGGAACCCAGGGCCAACCGCACCAGCATATGGTCTCACAAGGGGTCTGAGGATCTCATCTCGGTACCTAATGGCAGTCAGGCTACCTCTGGCGAGCACATGGAGGGCTGTGCGGCCCCCCAAAGAAATGCCACCCCTCACCATGACTGACCCACCGCCAAACCGGTCATGCTGGAGGATGTTGCAGGCAGCAGAACGTTCTCCACGGCGTCTCCAGACTCTGTCACGTCTGTCAAATGTGCTCAGTGTGAACCTGCTTTCATCTGTGAAGAGCACAGGGCACCAGTGGCAAATTTGCCAATCTTGGTGTTCTCTGGCAAATGCCAAACGTCATGCACGGTGTTGGGCTGTAAGCACAACCCCCACCTGTGGACGTCGGGCCCTCATACCACCCTCATGGAGTCTGTTTCTGACCGTTTGAGCAGACACATGCACATTTGTGGCCTGCTGGAGGTCATTTTGCAGGGCTCTGGCAGTGCTCCTCCTGCTCCTCCTTGCACAAAGGCGGAGGTAGCGGTCCTGCTACTGGGTTGTTGCCCTCCTACGGCCTCCTCCACATCTCCTGATGTACTGGCCTGTCTCCTGGTAGCGCCTCCATGCTCTGGACACTACGCTGACAGACACAGCAAACCTTCTTGCCACAGCTCGCATTGATGTGCCATCCCGGATGAGCTGCACTACCTGAGCCACTTGTGTGGGTTGCTACCACTAGAGTGAAAGCACCGCCAGCATTCAAAAGTGACCAAAACATCAGCCAGGAAGCATAGAAACTGAGAAGTGGTCTGTGGTCACCACCTGCAGAACCACTCCTTTATTGGGGGTGTCTTGCTAATTGCCTATAATTTCCACCTGTTGTCTATTCCATTTGCACAACAGCATGTGAAATGTATTGTCAATCAGTGTTGCTTCCTAAGTGGACAGTTTGATTTCACAAAAGTGTGATTGACTTGGAGTTACATTGTGTTGTTTAAGTGTTCCCTTTATTTTTTTGAGCAGTGTATGTATATATTTAACTTTTATTTAACTAGGCAAGTCAGTTAAGAACAAATTCTTATTTACAATGACGGCCTAGGAACAGTGGGTTAACTGCCTTGTTCAGGGGCAGAACAACAGATTTTGACCTTGTCAGTTCGTGGATTCAATCTAGCAACCTTTCTGGTTTCTGGCCCAACGCTCTAACCACTAGGCTACCTGGTTAGGGGAAGGGTTAGCTAAAAGCGTTAAGGTTAGGGTTAGCTAACATGGTAAGTAGTTGCGAACTAGCTAAAAAGTAGTTTAAAAGTTGCTAATTAGCTAAAATGCTGAAGAGATTTGAATGCGAAACCTTTGGGTTGCTAGACATTTTAGTTATACACCCGACCAGCCAGCCTTTGTTTGTTCTTGCGTTAAGTAACCTTCTGTCTTATGTAACCATACCAAACGTAATATATCATACTAATTTGAGTGTCCTGGATTTACATATAATACACTAGGTTATGTCTAGTCTATGAGATCAGGCTGTAAATAGTCACCACTAGCCTGCCTCCGCCCAGTACCCTGCCCTGAACTCAGTCACTGTTACTAGCTGGCTACCAGCTGGTACTCAGCCCTGCACCTTAGAGACTGCTGTCCTGTACATATATTCATTGAACACTGGTCACCTATCATGTTTACATACTGTTTTACCCACTTCATATGTACATAGTGTATTCTTAAAGGACACCAATAATAAGAAGAGACTTGCTTGGTCCAAGAAAAACGAGCAATGGACATTAGACCGGTGGAAATCTGTCCTTTGGTCTGATGAGTCCAAATTAGAGATTTTTGGTTCCAACCACCGTGTCTTTGTGAGACGAAGAGTAGGTGAACCGATGATCTCCGCATGTGTGGTTCCCACCGTGAAGCATAGAGGAGGAAGTGTGATGGTGTGGGAGTGCTTTGATGGTGACACCGTTGGTGATTTATTTAGAATTCATGACACACTTAACCAGCATGGCTACCACAGCATTCTGCAGCAATACGCCATCCTAACTGGTTTGCGCTTAGTGAGACTATCATTTGTTTTTCAACAGGACAATGACCCAACACACCTCCAGGCTGTGTGAGGGCTATCTAACCAAGAAGGAGAGTGATGGAGTGCTACATCAGATGACTTTGCCTCCATAATCACCCGACCTCAACCCAATTGAGATGGTTTGGGATGAGTTGAACTGCAGAGTGAAGGAAAAGCAGCCAACAAGTGCTCAGCATATGTGGGAACTCCTTCAAGACTGTTGGAAAAGAATTTCAGGTGAAGCTGGTTGAGAGAATGCCAAGAGTGCGCAAATCTGTCATCAAGGCAAAGGGTGGCTACTTTGAAGATCTGAAATATAAAATATATTTAGATTTGTTTAACACTTTTTTGGTTACTATGTGATTCCATTTGTGTTATTTCATAGTTTGGATGTCGTCACTACTGTTCTACAATATATAAAATAGTTAAAAATAAACAAAAACCCTTGAATGAGTAGGTGTGTCCAAACCTTTGACTGGTACTGTATATTCATATTCCGGACTCTGATATTTCTCGATCTAATATTTCTTAATATCTTAATTTTGATTTGGGGGATTTGTGTGTATTGTTTGGCATTGTTAGTTATAACTGTGCTGTTGGAGCTAGGAACATTAGTTATAAGCATTACGCTGCCCCTGGGATAACATCTGCAAAATATGTGTACGCGACCAATAACATTGTATTTTATTTTATTTGATGAGTGCGTTCATTTGTCTTTCATATAAAGACACAGACAAACGGATAATTCCATTCCAACTATAAAAGGCATTTAACACTCAAATGGAAAAAAGTCTCCACTCATTAAAGCTCAATTGATTCCTCTAGGGAGTCAATTCAGAGAGAGGAATGACTCCCGTTTGGGTAAGCACACACTGATTCCTCTAGGAAGCCAACTCAGAGAGAGGTATGACTCCCGTTTGGGTAAGCACACAATGATTCCTCTAGGAAGCCAACTCAGAGAGAGGTATGACTCCCGTTTGGGTAAGCACACAATGATTCCTCTAGGAAGCCAACTCAGAGAGAGGTATGACTCCCGTTTGGGTAAGCACACAATGATTCCTCTAGGAAGCCAACTCAGAGAGAGGAATGGCTCCCGTTTGGGTAAGCACACAATGATTCCTCTAGGAAGCCAACTCAGAGAGAGGAATAACTCCCGTTTTGGCAAGCACACAATGTGAACAACCTCAGACACTGACATCATTCTGGACTTTTCCCTGCATTCACCTCTGAGCAGCAGATGCCTTCTCCCTTTGACATTGTAGTAGAGTCATTACGTCCGGACTCTGCTGCGTTCAATTCAATCAGTGAAATGTCTCTCAGTTCCACTCAGACCAAATATGTCCCGTCTCTGCTCAAACGTCATTTGAAATTACAGGCCATTTCCCCTTTATCTAGCTCGTCAGAGGAGGGACGTTTTAGAAGAGACATTTTACCTCAGATGTCCTAGTTTTAGAGGGGTTTTACCTCAGATGTTCTAGTTTTAGAGGAGTTTTACCTCAGATATCCTAGTTTTATAGGAGTTTTACCTTAGATGCCCTAGTTTAAGAGGGGTTTTACCTCAGATGTCCTAGTTTTAGGGGAGGGGTTTTACCTCAGATGCCCTAGTTTTAGGGGAGGGGTTTTACCTCAGATGTCCTAGTTTTAGAGGGGTTTTACCTCAGATGTCCTAGTTTTACAGGGATTTTACCTCAGATGTCCTAGTTTTAGAGGGGTTTTACCTCAGATGTTCTAGTTTTAGAGGAGTTTTACCTCAGATATCCTAGTTTTATAGGAGTTTTACCTTAGATGCCCTAGTTTAAGAGGGGTTTTACCTCAGATGTCCTAGTTTTAGGGGAGGGGTTTTACCTCAGATGTCCTAGTTTTAGAGGGGTTTTACCTCATATGTCCTAGTTTTAGAGGGGTTTTACCTCAGATGTTCTAGTTTTAGGAGGAGTTTTACCTCAGATGTTCTAGTTTTAGAGGAGTTTTACTTCAGATGTCCTAGTTTTTGTCTTTCGTTCAGGGTCTATCCTCAGTCGGAACCTGGCAAATGGCTGTACAAGGTAGAGAAGACTGAGTTGTCTTCAGAACAACCTGAAGAACTGAGCTTGCTTACCACTAACACCATTACAACATCGTAAAAAACTTGTTAGGCTGAAATACTATTAGTGGAAGTTCTTATGCCCTGTTTCACAAGTTCACTTGATACTACAGGAGTGTGAAAATTGCGGGGTAGTTTTCAAACCAGGGGAACACTGATGTGGCCTGTTCTACTGAAAGAGACTATATTACCGCATATTCTCCCTCTGGCATCACATTTTAAAATATTCTCATCCCCCTCTAATCCCAATGGCCATATATCACCCCTTGTTCACATTAAAATTCAGCTTTCTGGCTCAGGCTGCCATATGGCTTTAATAACTGGTTTAAGGTTCAAACATGTTAATGTCATGCCTTGGCTTTGATCCCTGGGAAATGAACACTGATACAGAAAGGGAGAGAGAATGAGAGAGGTAGAGAGAGAGACCTAAACTGTACTGACTCCAGCTAGCGTTCCTTTGCTTGGCAGTCGCCCCACTTGGAGGTGCGCAGTGCAATCAATACTACTGCTATGAAAATTCATGTTATCTGGCCTGTCAGCGGGAGTGCAATATGCTAATGCCCAGAAATAAATAAATATGCTTTAGTAACGCGATGCATATGTGCACGGTAAATAACAGCGTGGAGGTTCTGTGCTGCAGCTGACATCAGCCTGTTTGCTTTTCACTGTCCATGTATATTTATAGGTGTTGTGGGTGGAGAGTTTCATATTAATTAGCAGTGAATAGAAAAGGTGCTATTGGAATTTTTATATTATGGAAGCGTATGGACTGTAATGGAGTCATTCGTTGTCCAAGGCCTCTGGAACCCCATAACATCCACACATAAGTAGGAGTTGTGAGGAAGAAACATTTACAATAAACAAAATATTCATTGTTGTAAAACTACATCATTTGTAAAGAGTACTGTATTTCTTTCTGATGTTACTGTAATTTGTACCGTACTCCAATCAAGTAATATGCATCTGCTTCTATCGCCATCCTCATCTGAATACTGAGACATTTAAGATGAATCTGTTTGGTGATATACAGACATAGTCACTTGCATGTGACGGAAAAGCCATTTGTGATGTTCAGAGAAACCATAACTTTGCTTGACACCACCCCTGTTTATTAAAGCAATCATCTCCCTCGACAAGTGATTGATGTCCCGGGGGAAATCAAAAGTAATCAACACCGTTACAGAGGGGCTGTGTCCTCTCCATCATACTGTGTCCCCACTGTCACAACAGTCGCTGGGGACCAAAAAGTACAGTGCGCGTGCTCTTGTCCATGCAACGTTACCCACCCAGTGTGTGTGTGTGGTGTGTGTGTGTGTGCACGTGTGTGTTTTAGATTTCACTGGGTTCTAATGTGTGTGTCTCCTGTCATCTCTAGAGCTGTGCAGTCAGAGAGTGATTGTTCTGTAATGAGAGGGAATGTCAGAGCTGTGCAGTCAGAGAGTGATTGTTCTGTAATGAGAGGGGATGTCTGAGGGTGCGAGATGATTGGCTGTCCCAGAGGACATTCTGAAGGTCTGATAGCTTTCCATAATTGGCTGTCACAGAGGATATTCTGAAGGCCTGATCTCTCTGAGTGATTGGCTATCACAGAGGATATTCTGAAGGCCTGATCTCTCTGGGGGATTGGCTGTCACAGAGGATATTCTGAAGGCCTGATCTCTCTGGGTGATTGGCTGTCACAGAGGATATTCTGAAGGCCTGATCTCTCTGGGTGATTGGCTGTCACAGAGGATATTCTGATGCCCTGATCATTCTGGTTGATTGGCTGTCACAGAGGATATTCTGATGCCCTGATCTCTCTGGGTGATTGGCTGTCACAGGGATATTCTGATGCCCTGATCTCTCTGGGTGATTGGCTGTCACAGAGGATATTGTGAAGGCTTGAACTCTCTGGGTGATTGGCTGTCACAGAGGATATTCTGATGCCCTGATCTCTCTGGGTGATTGGCTGTCACAGAGGATATTCTGAAGGCCTGATCTCTCTGGGGGATTGGCTGTCACAGAGGATATTCTGAAGGCCTGATCTCTCTGGGTGATTGCCTGTCACAGGGATATTCTGATGCCCTGATCATTCTGGTTGATTGGCTGTCACAGGGATATTCTGAAGGCCTGATCTCTGGGTGATTGCCTGTCACAGGGATATTGTGCAGTCCTGATACCTCTGTACTCTACAGGCTCACCACCAAGTCAGCCAGAGTAGACCTTCCTGCGACAACTTTAACAGAACCCATCACACAACATACTGTATGTTACTTCACATCACCAGGACCCATTACACAAAATACTGTATGTTACTTCACATCACCAGGACCCATCACACAACATACTGTATGTTACTTCACATCACCAGGACCCATCACACAACATACTGTATGTTACTTCACATCATCAGGACCCATCACACAACATACTGTATGTTACTTCACATCACCAGGACCCAGCAGATCAGGCCTGGGTAAAGGCCGGCCTAGGGGCCGTATGCGGCCCACGCCCTGATTCAATACGGACTGCGGAATCATGCTTAGATCACATAAAGAATTTGTGATAGTAAAGTTTTGAAAAACGGATTTGCTATTCAAATTAAAAGCCCAATGAATACTCACCTTTGTGTAATGACTTATCTCCCACGTGTTGTGGGATATTTATTTTGAAGGCACGTATAAATAACAACTGCACAAGGACAGACAGTGACTGACAGGTTGACACACGTCACAGTTACGAATATTAGCTAGCTAGAAATTGCGCAAAAATCTTTTCCAAAACATTTCTAAGAAAATGAAAGTAGACAATGAATGTAGGGTGATCCAGCAAGAGTGGACAAAGCTGTGTGCTTAGTTACAAAGAGAGCATCGCTGTCTTGAAAGACTACAACTTGTCCCGACACTTCCAGACAAAGCATGCAGAGAAATATAGGAATATGTCTTCTGAGCAGAGGGCTAGTGCATCGAAAAAGTTGCTTTCTCAGTTGCAAAAGCAGCAAGGACTTTTTGCAAAACTGCATTCAGCAAACGATGGAATTGCGAGAGCTAGCTATGTACTGTCACACAAAATTGCTAAACATAGCAAGCCATTCGCTGATGGCAAATTCATTAAAGAATGTTTAATTGACTATGCAGCAATACTTTGCCCTAACAAGAAAGAGCTGTTTGAAAATGTTTCCCTGTCAAGACGAACAGTGACACGGCGTGTTGAGGACATCGCAGAGAATATGGAACAACAGTTGAAAGACAAGGTAAAGGATTTCACCTATTTCTCCTTGGCCCTGGATAAGAGCAGTGAGGCACATGACAAGGTGCAGTTGTTGATATTCTTATGAGGCATAACCCCAGACTTTGAAATTTCAGAGGAGCATGCTTCTATGCAGTCAATGAAGAGCACAACCTCAGGGAAAGACTTATTGGAGGTTAATAAGTGTGTTGCAAAGCTGGGACTAAGTTTTGAAAAGTTATCCAGTGTGACCACTGATGGGTGCCCAAACTTGACAGGAAAAAACGTTGGCCTTTTGAAAAGTAGCTGAGCTGAACCCAGATCAGAAAATAATTTTCCTGCATTGCATTATTCATCAGGAGGTGCTCTGTAAATGTGTTCTGAAAATGAGCCATGTTGTAGATACTGTCACTAAAATGGAAAACTTCATAAGAGCAAAATCTTTAAACCACAGGCAGTTTGTCTCACTGTTGGAAGAGGCAGGGTCGGTTCATGCAGACCTCCCCTGAGTTTGGGGAAGATGCTTAAAAGCGTGTGGGACCTGAAGTCGGAGATTGCTGAGTATTTGCAAATGAAAGGAAAATATGTAGATTTCCCTCAACTGCAAGATAAAGAATGGTTGGCTGATTTTGCCTTCACCGTGGACATCATAGCCATCATGAATGGACTGAATTCCAAACTACAAGGGAAGGGCCTTTTTGCACATCAGATGTACAGCCTTGTCAATGCCTTCAAGGGAAAATTACTCCTCCTGAATTACCCCCGCCAAGTGGCTCAATTCAACAGCATCCTCCCGGATACCCTAGAACTACTCCAATTCGCATACCGCCCTAACAGATCCACAGATGACGCAATCTCAATCACACTCCACACTGCCCTTTCCCACCTGGACAAAAGGAACACCTATATGAGAATGCTATTCATTGACTACAGCTCAGCGTTTGACACCATAGTGCCCACGAAGCTCATCACTAAGCTAAGGACCCTGGGTCTAAACACCTCCCTCTGCACCTGGATCCTGGACTTCCTGACGGGTCGCCCCCAGGTGGTAAGGGCTGGCAACAACACGTCTGCCATGCTGATCCTCAACACTGGGGCCCCTCAGGGGTGTGTACGTAGTCCCCCCCCGTACTCCCTGTTCACCCACGACTGCGTGGCCAAACACGACTCCAACACCATCATAAGTTTGCTGACGACACAACAGTGGTAAGCCTGATAACCGAAAATGATGAGACAGCCTATAGGGAGGAGGTCAGAGAACTGGTAGTGTGTTGCCAGGACAACAACCTCTTCCTCAATGTGAGCAAGACAAAGGAGCTGATCGTGGACTACAGGAAAAGGCGGGCCGAACTGGCTCCGAGCTCCTTAAGGATAGGGGGCAGTATTCACAATTCCGGGAAAAATGTGTGCCCATATTAAACTGCCTCCTACTCAAACTCAGAAGCTAGGATATGCATAGGATATTAGGAGGATATTAGTAGATTAGTAGCTAGGATATTAGTAGATTTGGATAGAAAACAGTCTGAAGTTTCTAAAACCGTTTGAATG
This sequence comes from Salmo trutta, assembly GCF_901001165.1. NCBI lineage: Eukaryota > Metazoa > Chordata > Actinopteri > Salmoniformes > Salmonidae > Salmo > Salmo trutta. The sequence continues at coordinate 46,142,261 of NC_042968.1, forward strand.
GTGTCTGTGAGTATAACAGAACTCATATGGCAAGCAAAAACCTGAGAGAAATCCTACCAGGAAGTGGAAATCTGGATGCATGGGCTCTCTTCAAGTCATTTCCTATTGAATACACCGTGACGTAGTAATAATTGTGCACTTCCTACGGCTTCCAATAGATGTCGACAGTCTTTACAAAGTTGTTTGAAGCTTCTACGATGAACAGACCGAATGAGAAGGAGGGGAAGTTGTTGAGGCAGGGGGTGACATCACTTCTTGGGGCGCATTCATGAGATTGGATCCTCCGTTCCAAAACCTTTTTCAAGACACAGGAACCGTCCGGTTGAAATATTACTAAATCTTTACGTTCTGAAGGCCCTAAAGATTGATGTTTTACAACGTTTGACATGTTTGAACGAACGTAAATACAACTTTTTTTAAACTTTTCGTTGCGACATCGTCCGCGCGCTTCCTGCACTTGGAGTAGCTTACTGGACGCGCGAACAACAAGGAGTTATTTGGACATAAATTATGGACTTTATCGAACAAAACAACATTTGTTGTGAACCTGGGATTCCTGGAAGTGCCTTCTGATGAAGATGATCAAAGGTAAGGGAATATTTCTAATGCAATGTATGATTTTAGATGACTCCAAGATGGCGGCTATCTGTATTGCCTAGTGTATTTTTCTGAGCTCAGTACTCAGATTATTGCAAAGAGTGCTTTCCTCATGAAGCTTTTTTGAAATCTTTCATAGCGTTTGCATAAAGGAGATGTTAATCTATAATTCTTTGAATGACAGTTTAATTTTGTATCAATGTTTATGACAAGTATTTTTGTAAATTGTGGCGCTGTTTCACCGGCAGTATTTGAGGGAAAATATTTTCTGAACGTCACGCGCCGATGTAAAATGCTGTTTTTATATATAAATATGAACTTTATTGAACAAAAAATGCATGTATTGTGTAACATGATGTCCTAGGAGTGTCATCTGATAAAGATCGTCAAAGGTTAGTGCTGCATTTAGCTGTGTTTTGGGTATTTGTGATGCATGCTAGTTGCTTGGAAAATGGCTGTGTGGTTATTTTTGTCGATGTACTCTCCTAACATAATATAATGTTTTGCTTTCGCTGTAAAGCCTTTTTCAAATCGGACAACGTGGTTCGATCCAGGAGAAGTGTGGTGTAAAATAGTCCTATGCTTGAGAAATATAAATTATTAGATTTGGTTTTGAATATGGCGCTCTGATTTTTTCGCTGGCTATTGATCCCGCTAACGGGATCCGAGCGGCATTAACATCAACGGGGCTGTAGTGGAGCGGGTCGAGAGTTTCAAGTTCCTTGGTGTCCACATCACGCCCCCCCCCCCCCACTCCATTTGTTTTGTACACTTCTGCTACTCGCTGTTAATTATCTATGCATAGTCACATCACCCCTACCTACATGTACACATGACCTCTAACCTGTTCCCCTGTACACTGACTCAGTACCGGTACCCCCTGTATATAGCCTCGTTATTGTTCATTTATTTTGTTACTTTTTATAATTTTCTACTTTAGTTTATTTGGTCAATATTTTCTTAACTCTTCTTTTACTGCACTGTTGGTTAAAGGCTTGTAAGTAAGCATTTCACGGTAAGGTCTACACTTGTTGTATTCGGCACATGTGACAAATAAAGTTTGATTTGATTTGAAGCCATCAATCTCCACCACCTTCCAACACTACTAGTATGTTCCTTTTCAGATGACCAGCGGGAGAAGTATATATCGCTGCTGCGTGCTTTGAACGGTGAGTTTTCTTGTCGTTTTGAGGATTTCTAAGTGTTGGAAAATTACATGCCGTTAGTTTCCTCTCCTTCCACCTTCAATGAGGAACACGCTGCCACTGACCTGCAACTTGAGCTTATCGATCTTCAGTCTGATGCAGTGATTGGAGAACTATTCAAAACAATGTCACTGACGAGGATCTATGCATCTCTCGATGAACAAAACTTTCAAAAGATTAGGAGTCATGCTCAGAAGATGTTTGTACTTTTCATTGATGAAATATAACAAGTCAAGGCGCAGATCATCTCTTACTGACTCTCAACTCTCAGCAATCCTGCTCATAGCGACGTCAGAAACCATGCCTGACTTCACTGCTCTAGTGAATGCCCATCAGAGACTTCACTCCTCACACTGATTGAGCAGTTTAAATGTGATGTGAGCTCTCTCTCTTTCTTGTGTTTTTGTGCATACCCGTTAACAAGAGTTGCTGAATGCACAGCGTACTTTTCCCTCGATGTAGTTCATTGCATGTTTAATAATGAAGAACATGGATGTGGTTTATTTCTGTGCAAAAAATAAGTAGCATATCTGGATGTGATTTACAGTAGATATATCTGTCACATGATGTATAATTCTGTAATATGATTCTGGCCTGCGATGGCAAAAAAATATTCTAATGTGGCCCTCCCATGGAAAATAATTGCCCAGGCCTGCATTAGAGTCGAGAGCCACCATTTTAAAAGTAAACATCTGTGGACTAATGTACCTTGTAACATTGTAATTTCCCAAGAGATCTGATACAAAGAGACATTCATGACATTTGAAAATGTAGTTTCAGTCTGTCTGTGTGTGTGTGTGTGTGTGTGTGTGTGTGTGTGTGTGTGTGTGTGGGGTGTCAGTGGCGGTCGGTGCCGTTTAAGATGAGGTAGGATGATTTAAAAAAAAATCCATGAGCCTTATTTCTATTACAGCATATTGGATGACTCTCATTCATATTCCATTCAACCAGTTCAATGTAACATTGATAGGTTTAGGCTACTACATGATACTCAAATTCTTCCTACAACCATCATGAGGTTGCTACAACCCAGCCTATGAATGAAAGTTTACAACGTAGGTGCACACAGGTCGAGAGAAAAAGCTTAAGGTGACAGACAGTGACACATGGACAGACAGTGACACATTCAATACACTCTTGCCTGTAATCATTAGCCCAACAGATGCAAACGAGAGTTTCTTTTGGACAAATCAAGGCATGTTTATTCCCGTTTTGTTTCTTTACTTCTGTTTAAGAAACATTTTACAACAGAATCAGCGGAATGAATACACCCATGATGACACGTTCACATTCATAACAGCCACATTGTATTCCTTCTCTTATCTATGCGCTCTCCTCTTCTCACCTTTTCCCTTCAACTGTGGACTTCAATGCATAACACATCAGCTGTATGTGACCAGGCGAAAAAAAACTTTCCAAGCCAAACCATATCATAACCGCTACACGTTGTCTCCATATTAGCTAAAGTAAAGTCATAGTCAACATAGCCAACAGAACTAACACATTAGTAAAACCGCTACAATCATGCAGTAACGCTCCAGTGTACAGTCAGTAGGCAGTTTAGCACTAACACCGGCAGGCCCCAGAGGCAATATATTAGTAAAAACAAAAGCTTACCTTGACTTGGAAGAGTTCCAGTGTTGTGTTGGATAGTCATAACCAGCTAGCTAACATAGCATCCCTCTGTTTGAGCCGGGTGTTTGAGTAGGTTAAACTAGCTAGCTAGCTGCTTTTGCCTTTTGCTAGCTAAGTAGCTAAGTGAAAGTGAACCCCCCCCCCCAAAAAAATATATATTGCAATCTCTCTCTCTCATACTTCTCCTTCATGTTGGAAGAAATCAATTATTGTCTTTCTCTCTCTTTGAGTCAACTACTCATCACATTTTATGCACTGCAGTGCTAGCTAGTTGTAGCTTATGTTTTCAGTGCTAGATTCATTCTTATTGGGTGGACAACATGTCAGTTCATGCTGCAAGAGCTCTGATAGGTTGGAAGATGTCCCTCGGAAGTTGTAATAATTACTATGTAAGTCTATGGAAGGAGGAGGAAACCATGCTTCCTAGGTTTTGTATTGAAGTCAATGTACCCAGAGGAGGACGGAAGCTAGCTGTCCTCCGGTTATACCTGTTGACGCTACTGTAGACCTTCATTGTAAAACAGTGCACTTTAATCAATTATTTAGTGACATGAATATATTTAGTATAGCTATATCTAAAAATAATAACTTTTTAAATGTTTGACTATTTTTATGAAATTCACTGAGCATGGTCCTCCCCTTTCTCACCTGAGGAGCCTCCACTGCTATCACTGTGTCAAAGCTCAACAAGGCAGATAGGGCTCGTTCATTTTTTCTTCCTCGCTGGTGTTTTTATGGCTTGTAGAAAACAAAAAGGTAGTGCAACACCGCCACCAACTGGACGGGGTGGAAGAAATAAAATATCACCATTCAAAATACCAAATATGGGTAGCTGCAGTGGTGTAAAGTACTTGAGTAAAAATACTTTGAAGTACTACTTAAGTCGTTGGGATAATTTGTATAATGTTTCACTCTTTAATTTTTATGAAATTCACTGAGGAGCATGGTCCTCCTCTTCCTCTGAGGAGCCTCCACTGGGGTGTGTGTGTGTGTGTGTGTGTGTGTGTGTGTGTGTGTGTGTGTGTGTGTGTGTAAACTCAAGTTGACGTGAGAGCTGATCACCATTCTAACATTGTGGTCTAACATCACATCCACTCCCTCCTAACCAAACAGCAGTGCCATGATGGTAGGCTAGCATATGATTTAGAGAGTTAACTGGCAGTATGAAGTACGCTATTTGTCCCACTACTCAAAGTACCGCTAGACAAAAACAAAGTCAAATGAATCAACATGCAGCCACATCTCCAGGGGGAAATTAGACAGCGGCCAGCTCGGGTGGCAGCTAGCCAACCAGCCTCTGCTGAAGGACAACCGGTAGCATTTTCACAAATACTCATCATTCATTGACTGTAAACCCCAATCAAAGTGAATTAGGCACCTCCATCCACCCAGCACACATGTAAACAAATAAAAACATGATTGCGTAGCAAAGTGGGCGTCCATATTCCATATTTGTTTTCCCCGGATATATTCGGAAGCACAAACACTGAGGTGCATCCGAATCATCCACTTCTACCTGAACTTTAGTCACAGCCACTAGACGGCTACCACCCGCTTACTCTACCATGCACCTTAGAGGTTGCTGACCTATGTACATAGTCATGGAACACTGGTCACTTTAATAATGGAACACTGGTCACTTTAATCATGTTTTCATACAAAGATTTAAGATCAACCGTTGAAATTACCTGCATGTCCACCAATGTTATTTGCATGTCTTATGTAGGGAAAACCCCTAGAAGCCTTAAGACACGTATCAGTGAGCACCACAGCAACATACGGACAGGTGAGACAAACAATCCGGTTGCTGCTCATTTTGTACAAGCTGGACATTCTATTGGTTCTCTGAGATACATTGGAATAGAAATGGCCAAAATGTCATGCAGGGGAGGGGACATTGAGAGGAAACTTCCTCAAATGGAGTCTTTCTGGATCCACAGTCTCCTCTTGGCCTTGACGAGGAGTTTGACTTGAAAACGTTTTAATAGTTTAATAGTAAATAGTTTTTTTTTAATATCCTACTTGAATATTGTATGTGTATGTATATTACTGTAAATATTGATCACATTCTCTGTGTGTGATCATATATTTTGATACATTGAATGTTATATATTGTGAAACTATGTTATTAATTTTTCTTACCTAATGTTTCAGGAAGTGATGGCACTGAGTACTGCCCCATATATAGGACCTTCCACCCCCACCTGGGATATGGATGCCTGATGAAGACCTAAGGGTCAAAACGTTAAAAATGAATATCACCTGGGAGCAGGAGCAGCAGTGTGCAGCGTTTTCCTTTCTGTTTTACCCATTTCATGTTTATACTGTATTTTAGTGAAGGCCATGCTGTTTTACATACTGGTTTACCCATTTCATATGTTTATACTGTATTTTAGTGAAGGCCATGCTGTTTTACATACTGGTTTACCCATTTCATATGTTTATACTGTATTTTAGTGAAGGCCATGCTGTTTTACATACTGGTTTACCCATTTCATATGTTTATACTGTATTTTAGTGAAGGCCATGCTGTTTTACATACTGGTTTACCCATTTCATATGTATATACTGTATTTTAGTGAAGGCCATGCTGTTTTACATACTCGTTTACCCATTTCATATGTATATACTGTATTCTAGTGAAGGCCATCCTATTTGTACTTTTACTGTACATACACTACCATTCAAAAGTTTGGGGTCACTTAGAAATGTCCTTGTTTTTGAAAAAAGAGCACATTTTTTTGTCCATTAAAATAACATCAAATTGATAAGAAATACAGGGTAGACATTGTTAATAATGTTGTAAATTACTATCGTAGCTGGAAACGGCTGATTTTTAATGGAATATCTACATAGGTGTACAGAGGAAATGTATGAGTCTGCTGTTAATGATAATGCAGAGGATTTTCCCAAGGTTGCTGTTGACACATATCCCACGGTAGTTATTGGGGTCAAATTTGTCTCCACTTTTGTGGATTGGGGTGATCAGTCCTTGGTTCCAAATATTGGGGAAGATGCCAGAGCTAAGGATGATGTTAAAGAGTTTTAGTATAGCCAATTGGAATTTGTTGTCTGTATATTTGATCATTTCATTGAGAATACCATCAACACCACATGCCTTTTTGGGTTGGAGGGTTTTTATTTTGTCCTGTAGCTCATTCAAGGTAATTTGAGAATCAAGTGGGTTCTGGTAGTCTTTAATAGTTAATTCTAAGATACTGCCAAGTTTACACCTTCACTATTACAGTGGAACGTTTTACCCAGGAAATTGTCTAAAAGGGATTGAATTCTATCTATCTATCACCAGTCAAAAGTTTGTACACACCAACTGGACTCATTCAAGGGTTTTTCTTTATTATTACTATTTTCTACATTGTAGAATAATAGTGAAGACATCAACACTATGAAATAACATACATGGAATCATGTAGTAACCAAAAATGTGTAAAACAAAACAAAATATATTTCAGATTCTTCAAAGTAGCCACCCTTTGCCTTCATGACAGCTTTGCACACTCATGGCATTCTCTCAACCAGCATCATGAGGTAGTCTCCTGGTTTGCTTTTCAATTAACAGGTGTGCCTTGTTAAAAGTTAAATAGGGGAATTTATTTCATTCTTAATGCATTTGAGCCAATCAGTTGTGTTGTGACAAGGTAGGGTTGGTATACAGAAGATAGCCCTATTTGGTAAGAAAAACGACGGTCTGTCATTCCCCCCCCACCCACCCAGTGGGCAGGACTGTGCTTTGCTGTCCAGGGGCTAACAGTACCTGAGGGTTGCAGTGTGATGACCCTGGTTGGATGACCCTGCTGTCAGTCATGTGACTCCCGGGGGGGGGGGGGGGGGCTCCATGTGTCACGTTATTCTGTGACAGCACAGTTAATATTGCATGCAGGAGTGGGGTTGAAACCTCAGTTTGCGAGGGAATCAAGTGTTCCTCCGACAATGGATAGCCTAATGCTTCAGAATATGGAGGACTGTCTAGGCCGTCTCTATGCCGCTAGCAGCAGGCTTACAGTGCTGTATGTAATAAGGAGTGTAACAGTGGTTATTGGCCTTGTCTAATATGACGCCGACTAGCCTCTGTATAGAACTCTTCAGTGTTAATGAGTTACGACCTGACATGACCTGCACAGTCTCAGACGTGTTCAGAGCATGGCTTCCTTCCCATCGCCATGGTCGTGGTGGAGAACAATTCAGACTGTTCACCATCTCATTTCCTCTACTCTCTCTACAGACGAGGGAGGGCAGTGTGACAACAGAATCTCTGGTTTGGGAGGAACTGTATCTCTTTCCCCCCTGATGGCGATGAAAGTGGTACTTAGACCCCCTCCTGTCGTGCATCACCATGGTGACAGCATCACCAACAGGGTGAGATGAAGGCTTCAGTCAGAGGGTTGTCAAGTCAGGAAATAGAGTTATTATCATGACTCAGTCAGAGAGCAGAATGAATGGTCCAATATATATACCAGTCAAATGTTTGGACACACGTACTCATTCAAGGGTTTTCCTTTATTTTTAATATTTTCTACATTGTAGAATAATAGTGAACACATCAAAACTATGAAATAACACATAAGGAATCATGTATTAACCAAAAAAGTGTTAAACAAATCAAACATATTTTATATTTGAGATTCTTCAAAGTAACTACCCTTTGCCTTGACGACAGCTTTGCACACTCATGGCATTCTCTCAACCAGCTTCATGAGGTAGTCACCTGGAAAGCTTTTCAATTAACAGATGTGTCTTGCTAAAAGTTAATTTGTGGAATTTCTTTCCTTCTTAATGTGTTTAAGCCAATCAGTTGTGTTGTAACAAGGTAGGGGTGGTATACATAAGATGGTCTTTTACCAAATAGGGCTAAGTCCATATTATGGCAAGAACAGCTCAAATAAGCAAAGAGAAACGACAGTCAATCATTACGTTAAGACATGAAGGTCATTTCGGACAATTTCAAGAAAGTTTATTTAAGTACAGTCGCAAAAACCATCAAGTCCTGTGATGAAACTGGCTCACATGAGGACCGCCACAGGAAAGAAAGACCCAGAGTTACCTCTGCTGCAGAGGATAAGTTCATTAGAGTTACCATTCTCAGATATCGGCAATTAACTGCAATTAACTGCATGCTTCACAGAGTTAAAGTAACAGACACATCTCGACATCAACTGTTTGAATCAGTCCTTCATGGTCGAAGGACACTACTAAAGGACACCAATAAGAAGAAGAGACTTGCTTGGGCAAAGAATCATGAGCAATGGACATTAGACCGGTGGAAATCTGTCCTTTGGATTGATGTGTCCAAATTTGAGATTTTTAGTTCCAACCCCTGTGTCTTTGTGAGACGCAGAGTTCCCACCGTGAAGCACGGAGGAGGAGGTGTGATTGTGTGGTGGTGCTTTGCTGGTGACGCTGTCTGTGATTAATTTAGAATTCAAGGCACACTTAACCAGCATGGCTACCACACCATTCTGCAACGATACGCCATCCCATCTGGTTTGCGCTTAGTGGGACTATAATTTGTTTTTCAACAGAACAATGATCCAAAACACGCCTCCAGGCTGTGTAAAGGCTATTTGACCAAGAAGGAGAGTGATGGAGTGCTGCATCAGATGACTTCAACCCAATTGATATGGTTTGGGATGAGTTGGACCGCAGAGTGAAGGAAAAGCAGCCAACAAATGCTCAGCATACATGGGAACTCCTTCAAGACTGTTGGTAAAGCATTCCAGGTGACTACCTCTTGAGGCTGGTTGAGAGAATGCCAAGTGGGTTGAAAGGACAGCATGTACATTTACATTTTTTACATTTTAGTCATTTAGCAGACACTCTTATCCAGAACGACTTACAGTAGTGAATGCATACATTTCATTTTTTTCCGTACTGGTCCCCCGTGGGAAACAAACCCACAACCCTGGCATCGCAAACACCATGCTCTACCAACTGAGCCACACCCTCCCCCCATGTTTGGTGTGTAGGAATATTGAAGGGCTGAGAGGACAGCATGTTTGGTGTGTAGGAGTATTGAAGGGCTGAAAGGACAGCATGTTTGGTGTGTAGGAGTAATGAAGGGCTGAAAGGACAGCATGTTTGGTGTGTAGGAGTATTGAAGGGCTGAAAGGACAGCATGTTTGGTATGCAGGAGTATTGAAGGGCTGAAAGGACAGCATGTTTGGTGTGTAGGAGTATTGAAGGGCTGAGAGGACAGCATGTTTGATACCTTGGGAGAATATCGCAAAGTGAGTATGGAAAGTCAGGTATTTTTTTGGGTCGTTTTTCTTTTTTGTTGGTGAACATTTTGCCTCATTTTATCAAACTGTTATGGTTGAATCCAGTAATGGTTGTCATTTCACTTGAACAGTTATGGAGGTAACATCATAGCCTGGTCCCAGATCTCTGAGTGCTCTCCTGTTTGGCATAACTATCAGAGTAGGCAAGACAGCACAAACAGATCCAGAACCAGGCTGGTGATATCTTTCAGCTAGTTCAAAAGTAGCACGTCTCTAATTAATCTTCAGTTGAGAATACATTAAAATATGGTAAAGATATCATTGAGGGATATTTTCATCCATAACATGACAAAATCTGGTCCATGTGAAGAGCTTACTGGTGTTGAGTACGGCCTCAACACTCCTCAGTCTGTTCAGTGGAAAATAAGAGGATTCTGGATGACAGAAAGGCACACAAAGAAGACCTAAAGATTTAGGACAATGAGGATTTCTTGGAGGATTATCTGCTTTGAAGTGTGAATCAAAATGTAATTCAAAGCCAATCTTAGGAACTGACAGCAAGATATATTTTAGGAACATTATATATAGTATCTATCATCTTTCAGCCACTTGATATTAGAAGCTACTGACACTGGGCAGAATAAGGTGTTGAGATGACAGGCTACTGACACTGGGCAGAATAAGGTGTTGAGATGACAGGCTACTGACACTGGGCAGAATAAGATGTTGAGATGACAGGCTTCTAACACTGGGCAGAATAACATGTTGAGATGACAGGCTACTGACACTGGGCAGAATAAGATGTTGAGATGACAGGCTTCTAACACTGGGCAGAATAACATGTTGAGATGACAGGCTACTGACACTGGGCAGAATAAGATGTTGAGATGACAGGCTACTGACACTGGGCAGAATAAGATGTTGAGATGAAAAGATACTGACACTGGGCAGAATAAGATGTTGAGATGACAGGCTTCTAACACTGGGCAGAATAACATGTTGAGATGACAGGCTACTGACACTGGGCAGAATAAGATGTTGAGATGAGAAGATACTGGCACTGGGCAGAATAAGATGTTGAGATGACAGGCTTCTAACACTGGGCAGAATAAGACGTGGACAGTTAGATCTTGCTGTCTCCCCATGGATGGGGAATTGAAAGTATTGTAGCTTGTGAAAGTATTCACCCCCTTGGCATTTTTCCTAATTTGTTGCCTTACAACTTGAAATTAAAATGGATTTTTGGGGGGGTTTGTGTCATTTTATGTACACAACATGCCTACCATTTTGAAGATGCTAAATATCTTTTATTGTGAAACAAACAAGAAATAAGACAAAAACACTGAAAATTTGAGTGTGCATAAATATTCAACCCCCCCAAAGTCAGTACTTTGTAGAGCCATCTTTTGCAGCAATTACAGCTGCAAGTCTCTTGGGGTAAGCTTGGCACATCTAGCCACTGGGATTTTTGCCCATTCTTCAAGGCAAAACTGCTCCAGCTCCTTCAAACCGCTGGTGTACAACAATCTTTAAGTCATACCACAGATTCTCATTTGGATTGAGGTCTGTGCTTTGACTAGGCCATTCCAAGACATTTAAATGTTTTCCCTTAAACCACTCAAGTGTTGCTTTAGCAGTATGCTTAGGGTCATTGTCCTGCAGGAAGGGGAACCTCCGTTCCAGTCTCAAATCTCTGGAAGACTGAAACAGGTTTCCCTCAAGGATTTCTCTGTATTTAGCGCCATCCATAATTTCTTCAATTCTGACCAGTTTCCCAGTTCCTGCCGATGAAAAACATCCCCACAGCGTGATGTAGCCACCACCACGCTTCACTGTGGGGATGGTTTTCTCGGGGTGATGAGAGATGTTGGGTTTGCACCAGACATAGCATTTCCCTTGATGGCCAAAAAGCTACATTTTAGTCTCATCTGACCTGAGTACCTTCTTCCATATATTTGGGGAGTCTCCCACTTGCCTTTGGGCGAACACCAAACGTGTTTGCTTATTTTTTCTTTAAGCAATGGCTTTTTTTCTGGCCACTCTTCCACAAAGCCCATCTCTGTGGAGTGTACGGGTTAAAGTGGTCCTATGGACAGATACTCCAATCTTCGCTGTGGAGCTTTGCAGCTCCTTCAGGGTTATCTTTGGTATTTTTGTTGCCTCGCTGATTAAAGCCCTCCTTGCCTGGTTTGTGAGTTTTGGTTGGTGGCCCTTTTGGCAGGTTTGTTGTGGTGCCATATTCTTTCCGTTTTTTAATAATGGATTTAATGCTGCTCAGTGGGATGTTCAAGTTTCAGATTTTTTTTTTTTAACCCAACCCTGATCTGTACTTCTCCACAACTTTGTCCCTGACCTGTTTGGGGAGCTGTGGAGGGAGCTGAAGGTTCGAGTTGCCAAACGTCAGCCTCGAAACCTTAATGACTTGGGGAAGATCTGCAAAGAGGAGTGGGACAAAATCCCTCCTGAGATGTGTGCAAACCTGGTGGCCAACTAGGTTTTGCCACCAAGTAATAAGTAATGTTTTGCAGATGGGTCAAATACTTATTTCCCTCATTAAAATGCAAATCAATTTATAACATTTTTGACATGCGTTTTTCAGGATTTTTGTTGTTATTCTGTCTCTCACTGTTCAAATAAACCTACCATTAAAATTATAGACTGATCATTTGTCAGTGGGCAAACGTACAAAATCTGCAGGGGATCAAATACTTTTTTCCCTCACTGTAAGTGCTTGTGCACATTGTGACTAGTGCGCGACGGGTTTTGTACCCATATTTTGTTATTCTGGATGCCGTTGGTTTTGATGTTAAACTGCTCCGGTTATTACCCAGTTCTGCTCTCCTGCATCTGACTTCCCTGCCACCAGTTACGCACCCCTTACAATTGGTGGTAACACTTTATATTACAGTGTACTAATTACAGTGTAATTATCAAATAGGAAAATTATAGGTTATTCCTAGATGGCTTATTCTACTGTCACTATAGTTACTCTGGTCTATGGCCAATGCATTGCACTGTAAAGCGTGACCCCATAACCCAGACCTTGGATGATCCCAATACGTCCGTCCCTGTCATCTGACCTGCTCTCATCAGACAGTAAGCAGGCACCACATGAGAGCCCTGAAGTCCCCGTTAAAGTGTCACCCTGTCACTTAGCATGATGGATGACTGTATTGATGCGTGCCATATTGATGCGTGCCATGTGGTGCCATATTCTTTCCATTTTTTAATAATGGATTTAATGGTGCTCCGTGGGATGTTCAAAGTTTCTGATTTTTTTTTATAACCCAACCCTGATCTGTACTTTTCCACAACTTCGTCCCTGACCTGTTTGGAGAGCTCCTTGGTCTTCATGGTGCCACTTGCTTGGCGGTGCCACTTGCTTGGCGGTGCCACTTGCTTGGCGGTGCCACTTGCTTGGCGGTGCCACTTGCTTGGCGGTGCCACTTGCTTACATTTACAAGTCATTTAGCAGACGCTCTTATCCAGAGCGACTTACAAATTGGTTAATGGTGTTGCAGACTCTGGAGCCTTTCAGAACAGGTATGAGATCATGTGACAGTTAAATAAAGTCCACCGGTGTGCAATCTAACTAATTATGTGACTTCTGAAGGTACCTGGTTGCACCAGATCTTATTTAGAGGCTTCATAGCAAAGGGGGTGAATACATATACACGCACCACTTTTCCGTATATACATTTTTTTGAATTTTTTGAAACAAGTAATTTTTTTAAATTTCACTTCACCAATTTGGACTATTTTGTGTATGTCCATTACATGAAATCCAAATAAAAATTCATTTAAATTACAGGTTGTAATGTTACAAAATAGGAAAAAATGCCAAGGGGGATGAATACTTTTGCAAGGCACTGTATCACCCTGCTGTATAATATCTTCCCTTCTACATGCTACTTGTATTAGTCTCCAACCCTACTCTGGCCTTTTGCCATGTTCAACGGGACCACATCAAATAACACACTCCAAACTTATTTCAAAATGTTTCTCGCCACTGCAGCTGAGCTGACACCACTCTAGCGCCTTCCATCCACTTTCTTCCATTAGAGAAAAGCGACACTACCTCTTTCATTATTTTCCTTTCATCAGAGCTCCCCTCCTTCTATCTCTCATTCCCTCCCAGCTACACTTTGAGCACAGCATCACTGTTGGCCTCCGGTCCCACAACAGGGCTTCTGCTGGCTGCTGTCATCCATCTTAAAGGCTCTTTCCATGAAGGTACAGTAGATGTTCAAACTCTGATCCAGCGGCTGCCTGCCTACACTATTAAGGGGCTCTGTGACTCCGGCTTCTGCCAACAATCATTTCCAATTAGGGCGGCAATTTTGTGCTTAGCATCCTGAGGGTTCCGGGGAGGACTGTGCTAGTGTAGTTCATATTCCAGAAACTCTGAGATTGGGAGACACTCCCCTATTGCTGACTACAAATGATCTATAACTGGGCTAATATCTCACTAACTAGCAACAGATATGAACAAAATGTGCACGTGGCTACATGCAGCTCTGGCTTTAATCTCAAAACAATGCATCTACTCACGACTGCTCATGCTGTAAACACATTCCAGCTAAAAGTAAATGGCATAGATCCATATATGGCAAGGGTCTATTTGCATATAAGCCTACTGCAGCTCTGGTTATGCTGCACCAGTATGTGTAGAGTATGGGCTGAGTTGTGTATGTCAATGCAATAGAATCCTACTTCAATGCGTTCTGCCTACAGCAAAATCTCTTGCATAGTTAATTTGTTTCGGTATGTTTCATTGATTCGATCACAATTGCCACAGTAAAGGAACATGTTGATAGTGTTAACAGGGAAAACTCTAGAACAGTGGTCGCCAACCTTTTCCAAGTCAAGATCACTTTGAGTCAAAAGCTGAGATTTAATGCTCAGATTTTTTTTTAACACAACTTACAAAGCGTAAGCCTATGAACATTAACCAATTAAAAACAGTACTGAATCAATGAGGTTTGTGCAGTAAGCTATAGGCCCAATGTATTATCTTATATTGTTGTTCGGGCCATTTTTAAATTTGAGGTAGGCTATATGATCAGACCAGTAGTAGATGTGTTTGTTGTATTACTTGATCACAGCTGAGAGATCATACATTTAAATAATTTGCTTTAAAAATGTTATTTCACTGGGCTGATGGTGCCTGCATCCGATGGTCAGTCTCAGTTGAGGGAAAGAGCAGCAGACTGAGGGTCGCCTCTCAACATCCCTCCGCTCTCCCTTTCCTCCACTGACACTGACCAAAAAAGGGACACCGTGTTCCATCTGATGGCGGAACTCAAGTCGCACCGCATAATTTCTGCCTCATGCACAAATTCATGTTGTTCCTCCTATGAACAGAGAAAGTGAAATATTCTGAGGTAAAAAAAATACCCAAACTGCTAAAAATAACAACAAGGCAAGTCTATAGACTTTCCTACTCATTCATTACTGCTGCAGTGCTTGTTGTAGCGCTGAGTGGAAATAGGAAGAACGCGCTTGTTATGGCTTATAAAGTGTTGAATTCAAAGTGTTGACAGTGCTGAGTAGCTCTTTGCTGTATTCGTTGACAGTTCTCTCTAGTCATGGTTTTCAATGTTTTGAAATCTCACAGTATCAACTTCGCTATTACTTTCTTGTATGTCTGCTACGTTACTACAGACACGGTAATCTGAGCCATAGTGCACTTGATTTGCTCTCTGGGCCCACTGGGAAGACAGAGTTTATACCTTCAGACATATGAAATGTTTCAAAATGCACGCAGGGCAGCTGAATCAGGTGCACCTACCACCAACCGAGACTAGGAATGTCTTGGATTGCGATCGACCGGTTGGTGACCACTGCTCTAGAAAGTTGATGGAAGTTCAATCTTACGGTTTTCTCCATTGGGTGCTATTTATTCTGCGCTACAGTCCCCTGGGAGCTGCACGGAAGGGACGACCACACCTGTTCCTACATCACCGCATGGTATGGCAACTGATGATGATCCCAATCTGACCACAAGGCGCTACAGAGGGTAATGCATACAGCCCAGTATATCACTGGGGCCAAGCTCCCTGCCATCCAGGACCTCTATACCAGGCGATGTCAGAGGAAGGCCCTAAACATTTTCAAAGACTCAAGCCACCCAAGTCATAGACTGTTTTCTCTTCTACTGCATGGCAAGCGGTACCGATGTAGCAATTCTGCCACCAACAGGACCCTAAAAAGCTTCTACCCCCAAGCCATAGACTGCTAAATAGTTAGCCCAGGTAGCTATTGGTTAATTATTTAACTATCTGCATTGATCCTTTTTGCACTAACTATTTTGACTGATCACATACGCTGCTGCTACTATTTATTATCCTGTTGGGGCTAGGGGGCAGTATTTTCACGGCCGGATAAAAAACGTACCCGATTTAAACTGGTTACTACTCTTGCCCAGAAACGAGAATATGCATATAATTAGTAGATGTGGATAGAAAACACTCTAAAGTTTCTAAAACTGTTTGAATGGTGTCTGTGAGTATAACAGAACTCAAATGGCAGGCAAAAACCTGAGAAGATTCCATGCAGGAAGTGGCCTGTCTGACAATTTGTAGTCCTTCTGTTGCATCTCTATCAAAATTACAGCATCTGTGCTGTTACGTGACACTTTCTAAGGCTTCCATTGGCTCTCTAAAGCGTTCAGAAAGTGGAATGACGCGTCTCCTGTCTCTGGGCAAAGTACAGCAGCAGAGTTTGTAAGTGGCCTGCCTGGGGACAGTGAGACTGAGATGCGCATTCACGAGACTTCTCCATTTTTTTCTTTCAGTCTTTGAATGAATACAACGTTGTCCGGTTAGAATATTATCGCTATTTTATGAGAAAAATAGCATAAAATTTGATTTTAAACAGCGTTTGACATGCTTCTAAGTACGGTAATAGAATATTTTGAAATGTTTTGTCACAAAATGCGCTCACGCGTTACCCTCCGGATAGTGACCTGAACGCACGAACAAAACGGAGGTATTTGGATATAACTATGGATTATTTGGAACCAAAACAACATTTGTTGTTGAAGTAGAAGTCCTGGGAGTGCATTCTGACAAAGAACAGCAAAGGTAATCCAATTTTTCTAATAGTAATTCTGAGTTTAGGCCCCAAACTTGGTGGGTGTCAAATTAGCTAGCCTGTGATGGCCGAGCTATGTACTCAGAATATTGCAAAATGTGCTTTCGCCGAAAAGCTATTTTAAAATCTGACATAACGTTTGCATAAAGGAGTTCTGTAGCTATAATTCTTAAAATAATTGTTATGTATTTTGTCAACGTTTATCATGAGTAATTTAGTAAATTCACCGGATGTTTTCGGTGGGTATGCTAGTTCTGAACATCACATGCTAATGTAAAAGCTGGTTTTTGATATAAATATGAACTTGATTGAACAAAACATGCATGTATTGTATAACATAATGTCCTAGGAGTGTCATCTGATGAAGATCATCAAAGGTTAGTGCTGCATTTAGCTGTGGTTTTGGTTTTTGTGACATATATGCTTGCTTTGAAAATGGCTGTGTGATTATTTTTGGCAGGGTACTCTCCTGACATAATCTAATGTTTTGCTTTCGCTGTAAAGCATTTTTGAAATCGGACAACGTGATTGGATTAACGAGAGTCTTATCTTTGAAATGGTGTAAAATAGTCATATGTTTGAGAAATTGAAGTTATAGCATTTTTGAGGTATTTGTATTTCGCGCCACGCGATTCCACTGGCTGTTGAATAGAGTGGGACGCTAACATCCCACTGGCCCAGAGAGGTTATCTATCCTGTTGCCTAGTTACTTTATCCCTTTATCCTTCCATACATAATAACCTCAATTACCTCGTAGCCCTGCTCATCGACTCTGTACTGGTACCCCATGTATCAGTGGAGCCTCCTCAGAGGAAGAACGGTAGGACCATCTTTCATGAAAATAAAAATTGTAAAACATTTAAAAAGTTAACCATTTTAGCTAAAACTATACTAAATATGTTTACGTCACCAAATAATTGATTAGATCTACAATAGCCTCAACAACACTGTAGCACCATGGTGTAGCCGGAGTACAGCTAGCTGCCGTACTCCTCTTGGTACATTGACTTCAGTACAAAACCTAGAAGGCTCATGGTTCTCACCCCCTTCCATAGACTTACACAGTAATTATGACAACTTCCGGAAGATGTCCTCCAACCTGTCAGAGCTCTTGCAGCATGAACTGACATGTTGTCCTCCCAATCAAAGTATCAGAGAATGAATCTAGTACTGAAAGCATAAGCTACAGCTAGCTAGCACTGCAATGCATAAAATGTGATCAGTAGTTGACTCAAAGAGAGAGAAAGAGAATAGTTGAACAATTTTGAACAATTGATTTTCTTCCAAAATAAAGGAGAAGCAAGAGAGAGATAGAGATTTTGTCATTTTTTAAAAAACTTTCAGCTTCACTTACTTAGCTAGCAAATGCAGCTAGCTAGTTTAGCTTACTCAAACACCCGGCTCAAACAGAGGGGTGCTATATTAGCTAGCTGGCTGTGACTATCCAACACAACACTGGAACTTTCAAGTCAATGTAAGCTTTTGTTTTTACTAAATTATTGCCTCCGGGGCCAGCCGGTGTTAGTGATAAACTTCTTACTGACTGTACACTGTAACGTTACTGCATGATTGTAGCGTGTTTACTAACGTGTTAGTGTCACATCTGTCGGAAGGATTGGACCAAGGCGCAGCGTGTAGAGTGCTCATCTTAAGTTATTATAGAACACTTAAACAGAAAAAATACAATGACTAACAGTTCCGTAAGGTACAAGACTATAACGGAAAACAACCACCCACAACCCACAGGAAAAAACAGGCTACCTAAGTATGGCTTCCAATCAGAGACAACGAAAGACACCTGCCTCTGATTGGAAACCATACTCGGCCACACATAGAAAAGGAACATAGAAAAGGAACATAGAAAATGAAAACTAGAACAAATCCCCATGAAACAAACCAACCCCAAAACAACACTCCCTGCCACGCCCTGACCATACTACAATGACAAATGACCCCTTTTACTGATCAGGACGTGACAGTTAGTTATATATAGCTATGTTGACTATGACATTACTTTAGCTAATATGGGGACAATGATGTAGGCTGTGTGTAGCGGTTATGATATGGTTTGGCTTGGAAAGTTTTTTTTTGCCTGGTCAGATACAGCTGATGTGTTGTCCACAAGCAAAGGGAAAGGTGACAGGAGGAGAGAGCATAGATGCAAGAAGGAATACAACATGGCTGCTATGAAAGTGAACTGTGTTGACGTGTGATCAATTCAATCAGTTGCAGATCAAAGGAACCACAATGGGGTTCTTGGTTGAGAGAATGTATGTGCAAAACTGTCATCAAGGCAAAGGGTGGCTATTTTGAAGAATCTCAAATATAACATATATTTTGATTTGTTTAACCCTCTTTTGGTTACTATTTGATTCCATGTGTGTTATTTCATAGTTGATGTCTTCACTATTATTCTACAATGTAGAAAATAGTAAAAATAAAGAAAAACCCTGGAATGAGTTGTGTGTCCAAACTGTTGACTGCTACTGAACTTCAGTTTTCTAATTCAAGACTTTATACATAGACCTATTAATAGACCTAGACTACCTTGACCTTTGTTTTTTGGGTGGGTAAGCCTATTGTGTAGACTTGGCCATTCCAGACTGTCTCCCCACCTCATACATACTCACGCTTGTTTGTATTTGTTAACATGCATCATGGTTTAAATGTCAAACAGGACCTTCTGTGGATGTGATTTTGTGATAATGTGGGGGCTTGTCTGGAATGGTAATACCTCTCTTTATCTCCCTCTGTCTCTTGCATTTCTCCCCCACTACTCTTGACAGTTGCCACCCTCTCTCTTTCCCAACAATCTCTCTCCATCCCCTCCACACACACACACACACACACACCTCTCTCCATCTCTGTCAGTTAAGATACTCACAGCAGGAACTCTGAGATCTAATCTTGCTGCTGTGATTAGAATCACTGTGTGAAGCCTAAAGTGTTGGATCAGTCTGTTACAGCTGTCGTCATGGATACTTCGCCAGCAGGACATTACCTAAATCATATTTTCTATCAAGCCATTTTTTCCCCCTAAACCAGCATGAACTTGTATAATTTAGCCAGAATGAAATCTTGGCATGGTATATTATTGTTAATATACAGGAATTACCACCATGGAGAAACAACTTAATTTTAAGCAGTAAGTGCATAACACTGAGAAACATACTCAATATGTGAATTTAATGTTGGCAATAACAGACATATTCCCACATAAGTCAATGCAGCTCATTGTGAATGTAAGACATTTCAGCTTGTTCCACATAATCTTAACACCCTTTCAAATTAGGCTGCTCATTTGGTGCTCATGTGATTACTTCATTATAAATCATTAAATAAAAGAGTCCTTCTCATATTGTATGGAGAACACTATAGTGGACATTACCATACTTAGCTGGCCTGACCCTCAACATTCTGACTGTAACCTTTAGAGAGGTCACGTTTCCTGTCAGCAATCCAGGAAAGCCCCCGCTTTAGCATTAAATGATGTCCTCAAAGTGACCTCTTATCTACAAGCCAGTGGTTTTCCAACCTCTCCTCAGGAACCCCCAGATGTTTCACAAGTGTGTTGTAGCCTTGAACTATCTCACCTGATTCACCTAGTCAAGGGCTTGATGATTGATTCACCTAGTCAAGGGCTTGATGATTGAGTCACCTAGTTAAGGGCTTGATTGATTCACCTAGTCAAGAGCTTGATGATTGATTCACCTAATCAAGGGCTTGATGTATGATTCACCGAGTCAAGGGCTTGATGATTGATTCCCCTAGTCAAGGGCTTTATTATTGATTCACCTAGTCAAGGGCTTTATTATTGATTCACCTAGAGAAGGGCCTGATGATTAGTTGACAAGCTGAATCAGGTGTACTAGTTCTGGAATAGATCAAATACATTAACCGGCTGGGGGTCCATGAGGAGAGGTTTGGACCGGCTGGGGGTCCCCGAGGAGAGGTTTGGACCGGCTGGGGGTCCCCGAGGAGATGTTTGGACCGGCTCGGGGTCCCCGAGGAGATGTTTTAGACCGGCTGGGGGCCCCAGAGGAGAGTTTTAGACCGGCTGGGGGTCCCTGAGGAGATGTTTGGACCGGCTGGGTGTCACTGAGGAGATGTTTGGACCGGCTGAGGGTCCCTGAGGAAAGATTTGGACCGGCTGGGGGTACCCGAGGAGAGGTATAAGAACCACTGTAGTAAGCTTCTAGCCTGATGAAATAATGGCGGGCAAAGCATTAAGTCCGGTTTAGTCAGGCTATATAGAACCAAGTACATAGAACAGGTCTGCTGAACGGCTATGGAGATGCAATCCCAGTATATCATCAATACTTTTTATTTTATTTAACCAGGCAAGTCAGTTAAGAAAAAAATCAGATTTACAATGACAGCCTACCTGGGACAATTGTGCACCGCACTATAGGACTCCCAATCACAGCTGGTTGTGATATTGCCTGGAATCGAATTAGGGTGTGTATTGACACCTTGAGCACTGAGATGCAGTGCCTTAGACCACTGCGCCACTCGGCAGCCCATTACTTGACTGGACTATGGTGCTATCAAATGAACAACAGGGGGCAAGGTAGGCAACGTGAAAATACTGTGTGTAATAAAACTATTACAATGGTTAGAATGAGGAGAAATACATTTACAGGAAAGCAATGAGATGATTCTTATCCTTAGCTGGTAATCAAATTGAAATGCATCATGATTGATTATACATGATAATAATGGGATAGAAATGTTGTTTCCCACAATCTAATATGACCTTTGTACCTTCAAGTTAAGAAGCATCACAACTTAAACCAACGTTCAATTTCTTTGATTCTCCACATAGATGTGTATAACTAGTCCCTGTATTCTCTTCACTCTTTCTCCAAAAGCCTGAGTATTCAACCTATACTTAATTGCAGACAGGAGTTGACTGAAAACTTTCAAAGTAGTCAGCCACTGTCCTGCTAGATCTGTGTACTATAGTTATCTTGTGGATACATCTACACCTCTATTTAAAGTCAGCACAAGTCAAGTGTCCCCTGCCTTCCTTCCACCAAGCCCAAAGCCTTCCTCACACCCGTGAGAAATGAACGCAAAATGGACTCACAGAAATCGCATTGCACTGAACAAATTCCAGCTCAATAACACTTTGGTCTGCAATAATTGGATTTCCCAGATGGTTGTGAGAAAGAAGACATGGTGTTGGTATAGTATAATAAAGAATGGGCTGATGATAATGAGTAAAGAATGTCTCCAAGCACACTCAGCATTCTATTACCAACACATTAGTACAGATCGGGAGAAAAAGAAGGTATACAAAATTATGGAAGAAGAGAATTAATCAGGAAATAATTCAACTCTTTGGCACATGAGAGGATGAAAAAGAAGAGAGATGACATGGAAAGACAAGAGAACAAAGACAGGTTGGGACCGTGATCTTAATGGTGTAGGCATGCAGCCGCTGGATCAGACCTGCACCTGCGGATGACAGCAGCCAGCAGAAGCCCTGTTGTGGGACCAGGGGCCCTCAGTGATGCTGTGCTCAAAGTGAGAGGGATGGAAAGAAAAGGGAACTCTGATGAAAGGAAAATTAGGAAAAGTGTCTCTGTATGTCCTGTCAAGTTCACATGTCAAAATCAATCAAATGTCAAAATCTAATTTGCAGGATAACATGTAAAAAAAAACCCCACACAAATATACATTTCACATGAGGAATTACAGATTCACATGTGGGGTTGAAATAACATTATTCTCCTCATATGTGAAAAGCATGGTGGTGGCTTCATCATGATAGGGGTATGCTTAACATTGGCAAAGACTGGGGAGTTTTTCAGGATGAAAAGAAATGGGATGGAGCAAAGCACAGGCAAAATAGAGGAAAACCTGCTTCAGTCTGCTTTACATCAGACACAGAGAGGAATTCACCTTTCAGCAGAACAATAACCTACAACCCAAGGCCAAGTCTACACTGGAGTTGCTTACCAATAAGACAGTGAATGTTCCTGAGTGGCCAGGTTACAGTTTAGACTTAAATCTGCTTGGAAATATATTGCAAAACTTGAAAATTGCCCTCTAGCCATGATCCCAAACACCTTGACAGAGCTTGAAGAATTTTGAAAAGAATAATGGGCAAATATTGCACATTACAGGTGTGCAAAGCTCTTATGAGACTTAGCCAAGAACACTCACAGCTGTAATCTCTGCCAAAGGTGTTTCTAACGTGTATTGACTCATTGGGGGTGAATAATTATCTAATCAAGTTATATTAGTGTTTTATTTTTTCTTTAATCTTAATTTGTTTTTGAATTTTTCTTCCATTTTTACATTAGAGTATTTTGTGTAGACTATTGACCACAATGACAATTAAATCCATTTTAATCCCACTTTTGTAACATAATAAATTGTGAAAAGATCATTCTTTAAGCACTGTACAGGTGATTTGGTGAGTTTTGAGAGGGGAAAATATTTTGATGAAACAGGCTCTGCTGTCAAGTAGCTGTTTAACGAAGATGGGAATGCCATGTGTTGCCATGATCCCCTGGGATTAGTTCAGATTGTATTATATCAGATTAGATTACAGCCTGACATGTTTTTTTAACGTATTTTGTAACTTTTTTTAGGGTTGGTTTACTTAATGTCCTCTTATCTGACTGATGTCATTCTCTTCTCTGCTGTACCGTCCAGGTCGAACATTGATTCCCAAATTAGAGAAGCACGAGGTGGCATTCCCATCTTCATTTAACAGCTACTTGACAGCAGAGCCTGTTTCATCAAAATGTTTTCCCCTCTCAAAACTCCAACAAATCACCGTTAACTGAAAACAGCAGCTGTTTTAGCCGTCTCAGTGGGAGCTAATTCTCAGGATGCCCGGAGTAATTAATTCTTTGTAGGTCAGAGTGAGCACAGAATGTGCAGTGCCAAAAAACAAAAGGTTATGGTCCTGTCCAGCTGTTTTTTTAGGCCAAAGTACTTACCCCTCTGTAATTACTCCAATAGGAGGTCAGTGGTTGGTAGTTGGGGTGTGCTGGTTTTGCCAACAGTGTCCCTACATGGTGCTAACATCAGCTAGTGTGCTCAGTTGGCTGGCCAAGTCCACCACTACAAGGCCTCTGTCTTGACCTGCGAATCCAGCAGTTTTCAGGTCCGACTTCCTCTGATTTCAATCCAGTAGACCAGTGACCAGCAACTCTACCCATCCTTCCCCCCATCTTGTTGTTTGTCCCACATTAATTCCTCTCCCCACTCTTTTTAATTGCTCTGTGGCTTTATCATAACATTTAGAGGTTACAGTTAACAAGATGGCCAATTAATCCCAAATGCTAATTAGGTGGTAATGGGTTGTCACGGAGACAGCGATAGCTCCCGTTGAAAAGGGCAACACGCCTGCCTGATCCGCAAACAATGACTAAGCGCTAAAATTGACACAGAGCCAAATTAGCTCGCTCATTTGAGTGGGTTAGAGACGGCTGCTTCATGGGAAATGACATGAGCAGAATAAATGTCAAGGACATCGGCTAGACAACATGCAGCTTAACATCCTCGTCATTCTCTCCCTTCCTGTGGCTCATCTACTCTCACACAGGGTATGTTGGGGACACTGAGATATGTAGCTGTTCAAATCACTGTTTTTATCAACTAAAAAGAGGCGGTATTCTGACCTGAGGTCCCCCAATGACATGAATGAATGATTTACACAAAAGTCTGACTGCAAATGTTTTTATTGCAAAAGTGCAACATTTACCATACACTTGACTTCAAATGAAACAATGTGTGTTATAAAGAGCCAACTATTTATGCATTGTTCAGTTTACTAAACTCTAGTTAAGTAATCTCCTCATAACTAACACACATTGTTAAAGAAAGATTTCAAATGAAATCACACTGCCAGATTATTAGGTTTATGGTACTTTTTTGCACTTGACCCAGTGCTGATCTCAACGCAGAATGCAGCTCAAACTATTACTGTAAACTGTTGAGGTGATAATAGTCTTGCTAATATAGCCCCTTTGAGAAGTCAATGAACCAGGAAGTGCTTGAAGCACGGTGAAATAATACCAGTGTCCAATTGGAAGCATACCAGCAGCTGAAGGCTGGAAGGACGACTAGGACACTGAGGTCCTCTAAAGTGGCTGTTCTCCTGCCTGCAGCCAGCCAACCAGCCAGCCAGCCGTCTCTGTGTAAACCTCAGCGAGCACACCGAACGCAAAGCATGTGTGCAGCCTTATCTCCTGGCCTCTGATGAGCTTCCAAAAGACCAAGAGATGGGAACCAGGAGAGAGCCATACTCCCCCTGCCCTCACCTGTCCCCCTGTCTCTCACGTCCTCCCCATCCCTCCTGCACCTCCTCCTGTACTCCCCTTTCCTCCCCATCCCTCCTGTACTCTCGTTTCCCCCCAGCCCTCCTGCGCTCCATCCTGTACTCTCCAGTTCTCCCTCACCCAGCCATTCTGGGAGTTTCTGATATGCATTGCAATTTCCTGCTTAAATATCATCCCAAAAAAACTTTGCATAAACACATACTGTAAAAACACACACACACACACACACACACACACACACACACACACACACACACACACACACACACACACACACACACACACACACACACACACACACACACACACTTCCTCAGTTTTATCTCCCAGCCTCCCGCAGGCTACAGCGGGGCCTGGAGCTATCTCTAGCAGCAGAAGCGCAGAGTCTTCCTCAGGGGATCCACATCTAGAAAGACCTTTAGTACCATGCAGTACACAGGTCAGATCAGAGGAAAGCTCTCTCTCTCCTTCCCTCTTGATTTCTCTGCCCTCCCCCTCTCCCTTTTTTATCTCTCTGGCTTCCAAAAACTTTTTCTCCCTACATCTTCCTCCCCCCCCCCCCTCTCTCTCTCTCTCTCTCTCTCTCTCTCTCTCTCTCTTTCTCTCTGTCAGCTTTACCTCAGTTGAGGGACTGTGTGAAGTGAGGCACAGAGTCTTCCACTGTGACAGCTGAGTGAACAGCTCTAGCACAGAGGAGACAGGGCTGGGTGGCCTGCCACCAGACAACACAGCGTAGTCTGCATTTCATACTGGTATAGGACATTCTACGGGAAGCATTCCAGTCTCCCCCCACTGCTGCAGATAGAATGCCCTATACCAGACATATTAGATCTATCTACAGCAGTGGGGGGAGACTGGAATGCTTCCCTTAGAATGTTTTGTAGCCTTTATCCTGGAAATCCACTATTTACATGCTCGATTTCACTCCAACTCAGCATCAATTATTTTACATTAGTTAGTATGGCGGCATGGATGAGGGCAAGTTACTTGAAAAACAAATCACAGTTCACACTGAAAGACAAGCCTCTTTCGGTACCAAACCTCTCTCTCTCTTCCTCTCTCTTTTTCTCTCACTCTCTCTCCCTTTTTCTCTCTCTCTTTTTCTCTCACTCTCTCTCGGCTCAGAGTGAATCTACGCTAAGAGTCTTGAAGCCATCTCCCATCTGCCTGCCCCATCTGGGGGACTGCGTGCTAGAGAGCTAACACTGCAAAGTCAAGATGACAACTCACACATTAAAAGATGAGATGGATTATAGATACACACACACACACCAATCAAAGGTTTAGACACACCTACTCATTCAAAGGTTTTTCTTTATTTTTACTATTTTCTATATTGTAGAATAATAGTGGACATCAAAACTATGAAATGACACATATGGAATCATGTAGTAAGCAAAAAAGTGTTAAAGAAATCAAAATATATTTCATTTTTGAGATTCTTCAAAGTAGCCACCCTTTGCATTCATGACAGCTTTGCACACGTTTGGCATTCTCTCAACCAGCTTCATGAGGTAGTCACCTGGAATGCATTTCAATTAACAGGTGTGCCTTGTTAAAAGTTCATTTGTAGAATTTCTTTCCTTCTTATTGCGTTTGAGCCAGTCAGTTGTGTTGTAACAAGGTGGAGTTGGAATACAGAAGATAGCCCTATTCGGTAAAAGACCAAGTCCTTATTGTGGCAAGAACAGCTCAAATAAGCAAAGAGAAAAGACAGTCCAAAATTACTTTAAGACATGAAGTTTAGTCAATCCCGAATATGTCAAGAACTTTGAAAGTTTCTTCAAGAACAGTCACAAAAACCATCAAGCGCTATGATGAAACTGGCTCTCATGAGGACAGCCACAGGAAAGGAAGACCCAGAGTTACCTCTGCTACAGAGGATAAGTTCAGTAGAGTTAACTGCACCTCAGATTGCAGCCCAAATAAATGCTTCATGTAGTTCAAGTAACAGACACATCTCAACATCAACTTTTCAGAGGAGACTGCATAAATCAGGCTTTCATGGTTGAATTGCTGCAAAGAAACCTCTACTAAAGGACACCAATAAGAAGAAGAGACTTGCTTGGGCCAAAAAACATGAGCTTTTTGGTTCCAACCACCGTGTCTTTGTGAGACACGGAGTAGGTGAACGGATGATCTCCGCACGTGCGGTTCCCACCGTGAAGCATGGAGGAGGACGTGTGATGGTGTGGGGGTGCTTTCCTGGTGATACTGTCAGTGATTTATTCAAGGCACACTTAACCAGCGAGGCTATCACAGCATTCTGCAGCGGTACGCCATTCCTATCTGGTTTGCGCTTAGTGGGACTATCATTTGTTTTTCAACAGGACAATGACCCAACACATCTCCAGGCAGTATAAGGGCTATTTGACCAAGAAGGAGAGTGATGGAGTGCTGCATCTGTATGGTTCTGCTTTTCTTTTCTTAGTCAACCTTGTGTTCTTTTTTTTGTGTGTTCTTGAACGTAGCCCTGTCTTTCATTTTGTTCATTGATTTCACCTGTGTTCAGCTCCCCATTTAGTTCAGTTCTTTCTGTTAGTATGGTTGTGAGGTATTGTTTGTTTTTGACTGTCTACCTGTGTTTGACCATTGCCTGCCTGTGACCACGATTCCTACCTTCTGGGAAGTCTTAAAAAACATCTTCCGCGCTCTACGTGTGAATCTACAACTTTTTCTCCCTGAGTATTCATTACGGCATTAGATGACCTGGCCTCCACAATCACCCGATCTCAACCCAATTGAGATGGTTTTGGATGAGTTGGATGGCAGAGTGAAAGAAAAGCAGCTAGCATGTTATCAGCATATGTGGGAACTCCTTCAAGACTGTTAGAAAATAATTCCAGGTGAAGCTGGTTGAGAGAATGCCAAGAACGTGCAAAGCTGTCATCAAGGCAAAGGGTGGCTACTTTGACAAATCTAATATATAAAATATATTTTGATTTGTTTAAAACTTTTTTGGTTACTACATGATTCCATATGTGTTATTTCATAGTTTTGATTTTTCTACAATGTAGAAAATAGTACAAAAAGAAAAACCATTGAATGCCTTGAATGAGTAGGTGTGTCTAGACTTTTGACTGGTACTGTACATATCGAAAAACATACACAAGCATACACAAACACACAGTGAGATGTTGCAGTCATTTCAGAAAGTGTTTTTCCCATGAGGTCTATATCTACCTGTCCTCTATTCCTGAGAGTAGGAGCCATTCAGTACACTACATGATGGCTCTGCAGCACTGAATGACTGCTTTTTATAGCAACTCCCCAGGGAAGAGGACCTAGTCATAATGTCTTTATCTAATGGAGCTGGAGACATTGTACAAAAGATTAGGTACATCTTCATAATATTGAGTTGCACCCCTTTTTTCCCTCAGAACAGCCTCAGTTCTTCAGTGCATGGACTCTACAAGGTGCCGAAAGCGTTCCACAGGGATGCTGGCCAATGTCGACTTCCTACAGTTGTGTCAAGTTGTTTGGTAGTGGATCTCTACCCCGATGGATGCACATGCATGAAGGATGCATGTTCTCTGGGTTTTCTCCATACCCTAGTCCTCCCATCAGCGTGAAACAGCATGCATGAAGGATGCATGTTCTCTGGGTTTCCTCCGTACCCTAATCCTCCCATCAGCGTGAAACAGCATGCACGAAGGATGCATGTTTTCTGGGTTTCCTCCATACCCTAGTCCTCCCATCAGCGTGAAACAGCATGCATGAAGGATGCATGTTCTCTGGGTTTCCTCCATACCCTAGTCCTCCCATCAGCGTGAAACAGCATGCATGAAGGATGCATGTTCTCTGGGTTTCCTCCATACCCTAGTCCTCCCATCAGCGTGAAACAGCATGCATGAAGGATGCATGTTCTCTGGGTTTCCTCCATACCCTAGTCCTCCCATCAGCGTGAAACAGCATGCATGAAGGATGCATGTTCTCTGGGTTTCCTCCATACCCTAGTCCTCCCATCAGCGTGAAACAGCAGGATCCGGGATTCATCAGACCAGGCATTGTTTTTCACATTCTCCAGTGTCCAGTGTTCCTTAGCCCACTGCAGCTGCAGTTTCTTGTTTTATGCTGAAAGAAGTGGAACTTTGTAGGGTCTGTAGGGGCTGCCACACCCCATTTGTGTCAAGGTACGATGAGTTCTTTCATGGGTCTTTGGGCACCAATGTTGTACTGGACTGTCAGTTGACTAACTGTAGCCCGTCTGTTGCTCTGCACAATTCATGTCAGCCTCCTTTGTCCCCTTTCATCAATGGCCTGTTTTCCACCACTGGCCTGCTGTTGGCTGGATGTCCTTTGGGTGGTGGACCATTCTTGATACACACAGGAAACTGTTGAGCGTGAAAAACCCAGCAGCCTCGCAGTTCTTGACACACTCAAACTGGTGCGCCTGTCACCTACTACCATACCCTGTTCAAAGGCACTTAAATATTTTGTCTTGCTCATTCACCCTCTGAATGACACACAAAACCAATCCATGTGTCAATTGTCTCAAGGCGTAAAAATCCTCCTTTAACCTGTCTCCTCTATTTCATCTACACTGATTGAAGTGGATTTAACAAGTGACATAAATACGGGATCATAGCTTTCACCAGGAATCACCTGGTCAGTCTACAGTATGTCATGGAAAGAGCAGGCGTTCCTAATGTTTTGTACACTCAGTGTATATCTTCACTATATATTTTCACTATACATCTTCTCCTCCTCCACAGTTTGTCTTTTTAGCATTGGTGGAAAATAGTAGAGGACTTTCCATAATGGTTGTTAAATGGTTCTGTTGGTATTTGTTTGGTATTTACTCTGAAATTGTATGGCATCAGTTGTATACTGGTTTGGGGTATTCACAAACTAAGAAGTTTCTTGTATAGGGAGGAGAGCTTTAACATGATGCTATAATTTAATTGTTTGGTCCATATATGTGGTCAAGAGCTCGCTTATGAACAAAATGTTTGGTTATGGAGAAAAAAACAGTTGAGAATGATTCATTGCCATGTTAAAAAGCTGTGAACCGTGATGTAACGTGACCTCTGACAGCTAACTCATCTTCCAGGGTTTCCAGGTCTCTCCTGATACATATGTATGTATTGTATGTGTTGCAGCTTTCTGAATTCCATTTTCATGGTAATGAAGCAGGCCATATACAATACTTCAGGGGAACACTTGCTAGGGAATAATAATTCAGAAAAGTTAGAAGAAAGTGGAAAACAAGGGGGGTTCTCTCAGTAGGGTGGGTGCTCCCCCGTTGCAATCTTAACTTTTCAAGGCGATGTGTCTCAAGAATTTACTCTCTGTAACTGTTGTCTCGAATTTTAATGAGATCAACTGCTTACCTTAGCATAGCCTCCATGGCGATACAGTAAAATAAAGGTTATGAGAGAGCCGTTATAGAATACGTGCCCAAATTAAACCACTGATCTGGAACTCAAAGTGTCACAATCGAAAGGCCCCTTATTTTCCCCTTCCCTCGCACTGTCACATGCAACCCGGGCTCTTTTCTATGCTAATCAACATAAATAAATCTGCAACGTTGACACAAAGCTCCCGTTCGCCCTTGCCACATGGATTTACGCCCTGTCTTGTTGATTTGTGGCGCCTAAAAAAAAAAAAAAGATTTGCAGAAATGTGATAATGAAAGTGAAAGGTTGTCTTTAAAAAGTTAAATACATTGGAGGTTTGTGCTAGAGGTGTAATGTATTAACTACACTCAGCACTATACATTATTTCTCAGTACCTGTATGCTCTGAGTTGGTCTGAAAAGGCTACAATATCAGGTAGGAGGATTGGGTGGCTATGTACACGTTAAAGGAGTCAATGAAGGGAAAGTGTCTGCAAATGTGTGTGTGTGTCACTCTCCAACACAGGAGTTTGGTGGCACCATATTTGGAGAGGATGGGCTCGTGGTAATGGCTGGAGCGGAATCAGTGGAATGTTATCAAATATGTCAAACATGGTTTCCATGTGTTTGATGCCATTCCATTTGCTCCATTCCAGCCATTATTATGAGCTGTCCTCCCCTCAGCAGGAAACAAAAAAATATGAACAGGACAAGAGAGAAATCCACAAAACAGTCCTGGAGAGAGATGGAGAGCGTCAGCTCCCAGAGAGTCAAACACCATTACACTAGTCCTTATTACCAGAGTGCATCCAGAGCACAAACTCAACTAGAGAAATAACTCCAGTCATTACCTTGAGTGCCACTCAGTCTGGGGAGTGAAACACACCTTCTGCATTTGCCTGCATAACAAACCGAGCCCCCAATACAAACAATTTATCAGGGAAAAGGGAAGAATAAATGCAGTCCTTCAATGGAATATCATCCCAGTTTCGCACATGTGCTTTGTCTCTATTAGGGTTCCTTGCCTGAGGCCAGTTCCAGTAGATTAGTGTCTGGAATATTGAGTTCCTGCCCTGAGGCCAGTTCCAGTAAATTAGTGTCTGGAATATTGAGTTCCTGCCCTGAGGCCAGTTCCAGTACATTAGTGTCTGGAATATTGAGTTCCTGCCCTGAGGCCAGTTCCAGTAGATTAGTGTCTGGAATATTGAGTTTCTACCATGAGGCCAGTTCCAGTAGATTAGTGTCTGGAATATTGAGTTCCTGCCCTGAGGCCAGTTCCAGTAGATTCGTGTCTGGAATATTGAGTTCCTGCCCTGAGGCCAGTTCCAGTAGATTAGTGTCTGGAATATTGAGTTCCTGCCCTGAGGCCAGTTCCAGTAAATTAGTGTCTGGAATATTGAGTTCCTGCCCTGAGGCCAGTTCCAGTACATTAGTGTCTGGAATATTGAGTTCCTGCCCTGAGGCCAGTTCCAGTAGATTAGTGTCTGGAATATTGAGTTTCTACCATGAGGCCAGTTCCAGTAGATTAGTGTCTGGAATATTGAGTTCCTGCCCTGAGGCCAGTTCCAGTAGATTCGTGTCTGGAATATTGAGTTCCTGCCCTGAGGCCAGTTCCAGTAGATTAGTGTCTGGAATATTGAGTTCCTGCCCTGAGGCCAGTTCCAGTAGATTAGTGTCTGGAATATTGAGTTCCTGCCCTGAGGCCAGTTACAGTAGATTAGTGTCTGGAATATTGAGTTCCTACCATGAGGCCAGTTCCAGTAGATTAGTGTGGGAATAACTCAGCAATAATGCAATGTAAAGCTCATTAACATGAGGTGCCCTTTGACTTCCTCCTTTCCTCCATTGTCTTCCTGTGTAGTGATATAATAGGAAGTTGAGTTACACAGGATGTTTCCACATTCAGAATTCAGAGTTTATGGACACCAAAGGCTGGGATTAAATGTCTGTGAAAGTCAAAAGGAAAATGACCCATTGTGCTGAGACATGGTTATGTGGTTATGGGCTGTATTGTCTATAGGGGATGGAGAGTCATTACACTGTGGTTATGGGCTGTATTGTCTATAGGGGATAGAGAGTCATTACACTGTTGTTAAGGGCTGTATAGTCTATAGGGGATGGAGAGTGATGAAGCTGTTGTTAAGGGCTGTATTGTCTATACGGGATGGAGAGTGATGAAGCTGTGGTTATGGGCTGTATTGTCTATAGGGGATGGAGAGTCATTACACTGTGGTTATGGGCTGTATAGTCTATAGGGGATGGAGAGTGATTAAGCTGTTGTTATGGGCTGTATTGTCTATAGGGGATGGAGAGTCATTACACTGTGGTTATGGGCTGTATTGTCTATAGGGGATGGAGAGTCATTACACTGTGGTTAAGGGCTGTATTGTCTATAGGGGATGGAGAGTGATGAAGCTGTGGTTATGGGCTGTATTGTCTATAGGGGATGGAGAGTGATGAAGCTGTTGTTATGGGCTGTATTGTCTATAGGGGATGGAGAGTGATGAAGCTGTGGTTAAGGGCTGTATTGTCTATAGGGGATGGAGAGTGATGAAGCTGTGGTTATGGGCTGTATTGTCTTTAGGGGATGGAGAGTGATTAATCTGCCTCAAAGACCATTTATATTCCCTTGCGCTGTTTACACACGGATGAGACTTGAATATAAAATGTATTCAGACCAAAGTGTTTCAAAGACTCAGGTGTTTATCTGTTCCTGGTTTTATCCTACTGTACCTGGATCATCACACGATCTACTACCAACTGTGTTGTGTGTTTCTCTCTCCATTATACTGAACTACATTTCATGCAGAAATCAATTCCTGCAGCCTTCCCATTTGTGCAATATTCCCTTATGCAGTGGAGGGTTAGGCTTGCCAGGGAAAGACATAACTCACGGGCTCTGTTATTAACTCATGGGCTCTGTTATTAACTCATGGGCTCTGTTATTAACTCACGGGCTCTGTTATTAACTCACGGGCTCTGTTATTAACTCACGGGCTCTGTTATTAACTCATGGGCTCTGTTATTAACTCATGGGCCCTGTTATTAACTCATGGGCTCTGTTATTAACTCATGGGCTCTGTTATTAACTCATGGGCTCTGTTATTAACTCATGGGCTCTGTTATTAACTCATGGGCCCTGTTATTAACTCATGGGCCCTGTTATTAACTCATGGGCCCTGTTATTAACTCATGGGCCCTGTTATGAACTCATGGGCTCTGTTATTAACTCATGGTGGATATCTTATTGTCGATTCATTACAGATTATGGAGCCGATGATACAAAAACCAGAGATGACCGGAAAACCAGAGTTTGATAGGGAAACCAGAGATGATAGAGAAACCAGAGTTTGATAGGGAAACCAGAGATGATAGAGAAACCAGAGTTTGATAGGGAAACCAGAGATGGGTCAATAAAGATGGGTCAATAGATACCTACACTGAGTTCCATGGACCATGGATCTTATAACGTACTCCTTTCAGGTGGACTCACGTCAGTTGACAGGTTTACTAACTCTAACCATTCATGAATATGAGTGGTTTTGGGTAATGAGCGTTTCTCAGGCTGTTATAATTTGGACAATGTAAGCATTAGTTTGCGAGGTCAAGTTACTTACAGAATACTGCCAATCCTCTGCCCTTTTACCACAGTTGTCTTTGTTTACCAGCTTAAGACTGAGCTGTTCCGAAAAGCTTTCGAGGGCCTTTGTTAAGTCTGTCCTCCTGTCCACTGGATCTGACGACACCGGTACACTCTATAGCTTTGATTGTTGCCTGCTTACAATGTTCTGTGTTTTGGATTGTTTTTCTTGTTATTATAATTATTGTTATAATGTAAAAAAAAATAATGGGGGAATTTTACCCCCCTTTTCTCCCAAATTTCATGATATTACGATCTTGTCTCATCGCTGCAACTCCCCAGCGGGCTTGGGAGAGGCGAAGGTCGAGTCATGCGTCCTCCAGCCAAACCACGCTTCTTAACACCCGCCAGCTTAACCTGGAAGCCAGCCGCACAAATGTGTCGGCACCCGGCCAGCCACAAGGAGTCACTAGAGCGTGCTGAGCCAAGTAAAGCACCCCCGGCCAAACCCTCACGACGCTGAGCCAATTCTGCACCGCCCTATGGGACCCCAGGCTGTAGTGACGCCGCAACACTGCAATGCAGTGCCTTAGACTGCTGCGCCTCTCGGGAGGCCGTATATTTAATCGTTTCTGTTTTATTATTTTCTTCAGTGCATTACTATTATTATTACCAGTCCTGAAACACAAAGTCATCTTCATCCAATATACCGGACTTGACCTGGAGGTTCAGCCAGCCTTCGGAGAGGTGAACTGCAGTGCCACAACATCCAGCACACTGTGCTCGGCAGTGCCTGCCTCTTCGTCTCTCTCTCTCATTAGCAAACAGGGTTGGCCAGTAATGAGCCGAGGGTTCACAGAGGTGAGCAGCAGAAGCATCCGAACAAAGGACACATGGAATAGTAAGAAACTCCAAAGATGCAGAATAGTGTGACCCGGTGCCTGCTGAGACTCCACCCCTCTGTTTGAATACTGATCTGAGAGAGAGGGTGGAGCCAGAGATGCAGAATAGTGTGACCCGGTGCTTGCTGAGACTCCACCCCTCTGTTTGAATACTGATCTGAGAGAGAGGGTGGAGCCAGAGATGCAGAATAGTGTGACCCGGTGCCTGCTGAGACTCCACCCCTCTGTTTGAATACTGATCTGAGAGAGAGGGTGGAGCCAGAGATGCAGAATAGTGTGACCCGGTGCTTGCTGAGACTCCACCCCTCTGTTTGAATACTGATCTGAGAGAGAGGGTGGAGCCAGAGATGCAGAATAGTGTGACCCGGTGCCTGCTGAGAC
Source organism: Salmo trutta (assembly GCF_901001165.1). Lineage (NCBI taxonomy): Eukaryota > Metazoa > Chordata > Actinopteri > Salmoniformes > Salmonidae > Salmo > Salmo trutta. Next base: position 46,177,527 of record NC_042968.1, read on the forward strand.
TCCACCCCTCTGTTTGAATACTGATCTGAGAGAGAGGGTGGAGCCAGAGATGCAGAATAGTGTGACCCGGTGCTTGCTGAGACTCCACCCCTCTGTTTGAATACTGATCTGAGAGAGAGGGTGGAGGGGTTTTATATTGTTGTTTTTCCCTCATCGCACTTTAGCTAGAGAATTTTTGGTACTGTTTACTAGACTCGATGTCACGTTCTGACCAGTAAAGGGGTTATTTGTTATTGTAGTTTGGTCAGGACGTGGAAGGGGGGTATTTGTTTTATGTGGTTCGGGGTTTGTTAGTATATGTGTTTATGTAGAGGGGTGTTTGGTTAGAGTATTCCGGGGTTTTTGGGTTATGTTCTATATTTCGTATTTCTATGCTCTGTCTATGTTGTGTATTTCTTTGTTGGCCTGGTATGGTTCTCAATCAGGAACAGCTGTACATCGTTATTGCTGATTGAGAGTCATACTTAGGTAGCCTGTTTTCACCTGTCCCTTTGTGGGAAGTTATTGTTGCATAGCTGTGTGTGTGTAGCCAGCAGAAACATGAGAAGCCGTTATTGGAGAAAAGTGAGATATTGTAGTATGAACATTAATATATTTTAGGGTCCTCTCAATTGCAAATATCTTAAATAAATACACGCCTCACATAGCTAAACAAAATGTAACCAATAGACTGCACCCGACAGACTGCACCCGACAGACTGCACCCGACAGACTGCACCCGACAGACTGCACCAGACAGACTGTAATCGACAGACTGTAACCAATACACAGTAACCAACAGACTGCACCCAACAGACTGCACCCAACAGACTGCACCCAACAGACTGCACCCAACATAATGTAATCAGACTAACCATCAGAATGTAATTAACAAAATGTAATCAACAGACTGTAACCAAGAGACTGTAACCCACATACTGTAACCAGTAGAATGTAACCAATAGAACGTAACAAACAGACTGTAATCAACACACTGTAACCAATACACTGTAACCAATACACTGTAACCAATACACTGTAACCAATACACTGTAACCAATACACTGTAACCAATACACTGTAACCAATACACTGTAACCAATACACTGTAACCAAGAGACTAACCAGTAGAACGTAACCAATAGAACGTAACCAATAGAACGTAACCAATAGAACGTAACCAATAGAACGTAACCAATAGAACGTAACCAATAGAACGTAACCAATAGAACGTAACCAATAGAACGTAACCAATAGAACGTAACCAATAGAACGTAACCAACAGAACGTAACCAACAGAACGTAACCAACAGACTGTAACCAACAGACTGTAACCAACAGACTGTAACCAACAGACTGTAACCAACAGACTGTATGCAACAGACTGTATGCAACAGACTGTATGCAACAGAAAGAATCCAATAGACTGTAACCAACAGACTCTAACCAATAGAATGTTTCCAACTGACTGCAACCAACAGACTAACCAACAGACTGTCATCAATAGAATGTAACCAACAGACTGTCATCAATAGAATGTAACCAACAGACTGTACCCAACGGACTGTAATCAGACTGTAACCAATAGAATGTTTCCATCTGACTGCAACCAACAGACTGTAACCAACAGACTTTAACTAACTGAACGTAATCAACAGACTAACCAACAGACTGTAACCAACAGACTGTACCCAACAGACTGTACCCAACAGACTGTACCCAACAGACTGTACCCAACAGACTGTACCCAACAGACTGTACCCAACAGACTGTACCCAACAGACTGTCATCAATAGAATGTAACCAATAGAATGTTTCCAACTGACTGCAACCAACAGACTGTAACCAACAGACTGTAACTAACTGAATGTAATCAACAGACTGTAACCAACAGACTGTAATCAACAGACTGTAACCAACAGACTGTAACCAACAGACTGTAACCAACAGACTGTCATCAATAGAATGTAACCAACAGACTGTCATCAATAGAATGTAATCAACAGAGTGTAATCAACAGAGTGTAATCAACAGACTGTAACCAACAGAGTGTAATCAACAGACTGTAACCAACAGACTGTTACCAACAAACTGTAATCAACAGACTGTAATCAACAGACTATTGGGTACAGGCTGATTACAGTCTGTTGATTAGACTGTAACCAATAGACTGTAACCAACATAATGTAATCATACTCTAATCAATAGACTGTAACCAATAGACTGTACCCAATACACTGTACCCAATACACTGTACCCAATACACTGTACCCAATACACTGTACCCAATAGACTGTAACCAACAGACTGTAACCAACAGACTGTAACCAACAGACTGTAATCAACAGAATTTAATCAGACTGTAACCAACAGACTGTAACCAAAAGACAGCAACCAACATACTGTACCCAACATACTGTACCCAACATACTGTACCCAACATACTGTACCCAATAGAACGTAACCAACAGACTGTAACCAACAGACTGTACCCAACAGACTGTACCCAACAGACTGTACCCAATAGACTGTACCCAATAGACTGTACCCAATAGACTGTAACCAACAGACTGTAACCAACAGACTGTAACCAACAGACTGTAACCAATAGAATGTAATCAACAGACCCATGTGGCTCAGTTGGTAGAGCATGGTGTTTGAAATGCCAGGGTTGTGGGTTTGATTCCCACGGGGGATCAGTATGGAAAAAAAAATGTATGAAATGTATGCACTCACTACTGTAAGTTGCTCTGGATAAGAGTGTCTGCTAAATGACTAAAATGTAAATGTAAACAGACTCTAACCAACAGACTCTAACCAACAGACTCTAACCAACAGACTCTAACCAACAGACTCTAACCAACAGACTCTAACCAACAGACTACCTTCTGTCAGATATGACTTGTTCATGGTCAGTCACCGCTAACGGAACAATATGGACACACATCTCTGTACTCACAAAACACCCTCTCTAACGACTGCAAAATGAAGGCTGATCATAATACTTGCTTTGCTGGGAATCATCAAGTGTTAAACGGAATTCTTTGAAGGGAAGAAGATCTAGTCATTCTCCCTCCCTCCTACGCTTTAGAAAGACTGTGGTTCTTTCTTCTATTGTTCAGAATCGACACTGGCTTACATTGTCCTCTTGTCTTTGTATCAAATAACAGCAGAAGGTAATGGCAAGAGGATTGACAGAGAGGTGGCTTTGGACTCTGTAAGAGGAGTGTTTTTGTCTTTTCATCTTAATCTCATTCCTCGAGTCGTGCCCCACCCTTCTAGACTTTCTTCATTAGTGATGCAGACAGGTGGTGCAGGAGAAAGGAGAACCCTTTCCCATTGTTTCCTGGTAAACACACACATAGCTCTCCGGAGTACAGTGAAGCCAATGCGCCTGCAATTCTAGCTTCCACTTGCTTCTCTTTTACAACATGGAGATCTGGTGGTCATCTCAGAACTATTGAGAAGTGCCCCAAGCAATGCACCCTGATTCCATTGTGTTCCACTGATGAATAGCCTATGTTTTGTGTTCTGGTTGGCACTTTTGAGGACACGATGGACACCCAGATAGAGCTATATTACTTTCTATGGGTTGGCCAGGAAAGTCGTTTTTTTAATAAGTTAAAGTGACTGACCGTAGCTTTGAGTGGCTATGTGGCAACTTAAGTTGCAGTCCGTGGTCGGAATTGTACTGCTGGCTGAGCGGTAGCTCTGGCCCCTGTAAATACCCCAGAGTGACAGGAGCAGAGTGACGGGGCTGATCTTTCAGGCCCTGCCAGAGACTGTCACGCCCCCTGAGGTTAGGAGAGGGGGGATAAGGCCAAACTGTCATTACAGCTTGAGTCAAAGTGCTGCCAGAGACAAGAAAACAAAATGTCATTACAGCTTGAGTCAAAGTGCTGCCAGAGACAAGAAAACAAAATTTCTCTTCAGGCCTTCAACTCACTTTGAGTCGCAAGGGTCAAGAATGGCTTGTGGTGGGATGTTAACTACAGCTGTATCTGAAAGTCTATTTCCTTGATGATAATAAACAGGGTTAGATCTTTGAGATGGTTTTAAAAGGACACTGACTTTGAGTTGACCTTGATTTGTTGACTTTGGTAGGGGATGTGAGTGTTTCGCAAACTTGGCTTGAAAATATGCCCATGTTTAGTCAAGTATTACTTTACACAGATGGATATATTACACGGATAACATGAAAGAATGTACTTAAACAGCTTAGCATTGGTTTTATTCTCAGAAGCGTTGAGATGGGCATTTATGAAAAAGCACTCTTCTCATCTCCTGCTCCTCCTGTTCTTCCATATGACAAGATCCTCCACTCCTTGAGGCACCTCTCAGATTATCTCTGTCTGTTTGTGGGTGGCCCCCTGCTGTGAGCTGGGAGACTACTCCTGCATCCACAAGCATCACATGTCAAGCTTGCTCTGAAGCAGGGCCAACATGACTTTGTGAACGTGTCTGATACAAATTTACCTTAAGACTGTCAACATGTTTGCTGTTGACAACCTGGTTCATGTTGCCCGAAAACAAGGCCTACATTCAATCTGTATTACAGATAGCAATAGAAAACAAGGCCTCTATTCAATTTACATCACTGAAGCGTTACAGATAGTGCTAGAAAACAAGGCCTCGGTTCAATCTGCATCACTGAAGCGTTACAGAAAGCACTAGAAAACAAGGCCTCTATTCAATCTGCATCACTGAAGCATTACAGAAAGCACTAGAAAACAAGGCCTCTATTCAATCTGCATCACTAAAACGTTACAGATAGCACTAGAAAACAAGGTCTCTATTCAATCTGCATCACTGAAGCATTACAGATAGCGATAGAAATCAATGCCTCGATTCAATCTGCATCACTGAAGCATTACAGATAGTGCTAGAAAACAAGGCCTCTATTCAATCTGCATCACTGAAGCATTACAGATAGCGATAGAAATCAATGCCTCGATTCAATCTGCATCACTGAAGCATTACAGATAGCAATAGAAAACAAGGCCTCTAGATCAGGGCTGTCAAACTCATTCCACTGAGGACTGGGTGTCTGAAACCCACTAGATCAGGGCTGTCAAACTCATTCCACTGAGGACTGGGTGTCTGAAACCCACTAGATCAGGGCTGTCAAACTCATTCCACTGAGGACTGGGTGTCTGAAACCCTCTAGAACAGGGATGTCAAACTCATTTGTTTGTTTACTTGGCCTGTAACAAGAACATTTGACAGGCCCTAGTTGGGTCACACAACCCCAAAAGGTTTGGGAACCACTGATGAGTTAGGCCTATGCTGTCGTAGAGTAGTAGCCCCAGTAAGAACTGTTCTGCAGCCGAACGATGATAACCCAGTCTGGGTTATGACGTTAGTCTGCGGCAGGGTCGGGGAGAGAGAGAGGGACTGATAAAGGTCACTCTAACTGAGACTGAGAGGACTGTACAACTTCCCTGGATTATCCTGGCACAGCGCCCTGCACACTGACCCAAATCTATTCTGACTCACTCTCTCTCTGTGTACTCCCTCTCTGTGTAAACAACCTGTGTGGGCTACTGTACTCCAGATAAGATTGTGGGCGCAGTCCTTCTCTTGTCTTAAGAAAGGCCACTAGGCCGAAACATCGAGCAAGTCCACCTTTGTAAACATGGATTAGAAACATACAGATCACCAGCATTTTTTATAGTCTACTGTACTCTTCTGCCATGTACCATATTAAATTATTGTAATTGAGCACACATTGATGTCAGACATGCACCTACCCCAATGCTCTGTTGCTGATGACTGGGATGAACGCAGGAGCAGATTTCAGGAGCAGGACAAGACACCCTCTTTTTGACTGATGACTGACATAAGGACATGTACGTGATAGGCCTGTCTGGCTTGTATGATTATGATGGTTCCACTGAGGATTGGATGTCTGAAACCCACTAGATCAGGGCTGTCAAACTCATACCACTGAGGGCTGGGTGTCTGCAGGTTTTTGTTTTTTAAGACCCAGACAACCAGGTGAGGGGAGTTCCTTACTAATTAGTGACCTTAATTAATCAATCAAGTACAAGAGAGGAGAGAACCCGCAGACACCCAGCCCTCCATGGAATGAGAATGACATGTTCCCTAGAGTCTAAGCCGTGGGGAGGACCCCTTTAGGTATAACAAAAATATTTTATCAAACATAACATTTTGGCCTTACTGCTGTTAGCCCATTGAGAAGTATTGAATGACAGATAGTCAACAAATAAATCAAAAGGAAGTTTGTTTTGATTTGTCTGTTCTATATCTGAGAGATTTGAATGATTTGTTAAGTATTTATTTTACCCATATTTAACCCGCTTTTTATACTCACTAAACTATTTCCGTATATAGTTCCATTCATTTTTCTAACTGGTACCGGGCTACCTACAAATACGTCTTGTGAGGCTTGTGGGTTTCCTAGAGCAAAACATAACATGATCCCTCTAACTTTCAATGGAAGGGTCATATTAGTGTGAAGCCCAAACTGTTCGGACGCTACAGACGTTTTCACGAGAAGACCGATTTTCCGGATGTCTACTGGTCTGACAAACACTGCTGTAGCTCTGCCACCTTCCACCGTAGATGTGGAAGGCCGACATAGGCGGATGTGGTGCGGTGAATTGAGACACAGCCCATGCAAAAAATGGACAGATATGTATGAGGATTTCTTTATTAAGCAAATGAGATGTCCACAGTGGCCCGGACATCAACTCTAATGGGTTAAAGGTAATTTCTGATTGAGCCGACATATGTAGTATTTACTGAGAATGGAGTCTCCTCTAACGAGGGAACATTGCCTTTAAATTTCAATCACGCTGTAACGCTGAACTTCTGCAAAATGGATTGAATAGAGCCCAAAGTTGATATGTTGATATGTTTAACTTTTTCTCTTTGAAATTAGCATTGAATATTTATTAAATCTTTATCATTAAAATGACAGATTTGTTATTACAATGTTTTGATAGGTTGGCGATAGAAGTATGGATTTTCATGAATTCCTTGACCGCTGACACAGCACTGTGCATTTTTCTCACTTAAGCTGATGCCTTTCAACACATTTAATGGCCTGAGTAGTTGTGCTTCTAAGAGGGTGTCTGCTGTTTGTGTTTAAACGTGACTCTGTTGGTGCTGTAGACGCTAAGCTATCTCTAGACTTGCAGGAGGAGCCCTCTGGGTTTGTTTGGTAGCTAATAACAAACCTTGTGTCTGAGGTTGCACTGGTAACACTTGCCCTTGAGGTAAACTCTAAATGAGGAAAACAGGGCCTGATAAGGTCCTCTCTGGAGGGGTGATAACAGGGCCTGATATGGTCCTCTCTAGAGGGGTGATAACAGGGCCTGATACGGTCCTCTCTGGAGGGGTGATAACAGGGCCTGATACGGTCCTCTCTAGAGGGGTGATAACAGGGCCTGATACGGTCCTCTCTGGAGGGGTGTTAACAGGGCCTGATACGGTCCTCTCTAGAGGGGTGATAACAGGGCCTGATACGGTCCTCTCTAGAAGGGGTGATAACAGGGCCTGATACGGTCCTCTCTAGAAGGGTGATAACAGGGCCTGATACGGTCCTCTCTGGAGGGGTGATAACAGGGCCTAATACGGTCTTCTCTGGAGGGGTGATAACAGGGCCTGATACGGTCCTCTCTGGAGGGGTCATAACAGGGCCTGATAAGGTCCTCTCTGGAGGGGTCATAACAGGGCCTGATACGGTCCTCTCTAGAAGGGTGATAACAGGGCCTGATACGGTCATCTCTGGAGGGGTGATAACAGGGCCTGATATGGTCCTCTCTAGAGGGGTGATAACAGGGCCTGATATGGTCCTCTCTAGAGGGGTGATAACAGGGCCTAATACGGTCTTCTCTGGAGGGGTGATAACAGGGCCTAATACGGTCTTCTCTGGAGGGGTGATAACAGGGCCTGATACGGTCTTCTCTGGAGGGGTGATAACAGGGCCTAATACGGTCTTCTCTGGAGGGGTGATAACAGGGCCTGATACGGTCTTCTCTGGAGGGGTGAGTTGGCTACATGCGCCAATTTAGCCTACAGTAACAAATTATAAAGAGGTGATTGATGTATGACCCTGTCAATCAAATCCAGTAATCCAAATAACAGCCTGTGTACTCTTACAGACTGCGGCTTTAAAGTGGATGCGTCATGTGTTCCTACTTCCCCATGTCTAATTGTCTTCTTCAAAGCTGTCTGACAGCCTTGACCATACGAGCCACCTGAACTGAGGGACGGCTCAGAGGGCATCTCACTTTTCATTCTCTTTCAGCTTATCAGAAAGAGAAAGGTGAGAAAGAGAGAGAGAGGGCGAGGGAGAGAGAAGAGCTGTCATGTCCACTGTCAAACACTGTCTGTTATAAAAGTACATTTTTCTCCTCCTTTTAAAAAGGTTCGCTTGATACCCTTCAGAGTAGAGACAGCTCACTTCCTGTTCAGCTACACACTCTGAGGAAAAATCCCTCAGTCAGCATCAATCAAACTCCCCCAGCATCAAAACCAAACACCTCTTGCTGGTTAGACGGTGTTGAGGAGAGAAAGGGAGAAAGTGAATCTCTCACAGTTCCTTGTCTCTACTAATCTCTCATGGACAGACAGACAGACAGACAGACAGACAGACAGACAGACAGACAGACAGACAGACAGACAGACAGACAGACAGACAGACAGACAGACAGACAGACAGACAGACAGACGTAACATAACTGGTATTGTAGCGTCTCTCAACGGAATGTGGAATGTGATGACTAACGATAAACATTTTCCTGATGAACAGATTTTTCTGGCTTGTAAAGAGAAGGGGGTGGAGCTGCCGCCCTGCTTTCACTGCTTCTTCTATTATCAAATCAAATTGTATTTGTCACGTGCACAGAATACAACAGGTGTAGACCTTACAGTGAAATGCTTACATACAAGCCCTTAACCAACAATGCTTTAAGAAGTTTTAAGAAAAAACAAGTGTTAAATAAAAATAGATAAGTAATAAACAGAAAATATAAATTAAAAGTAACAAATAATTAAACAGCAACAGTGAAATAACAATAGCTTAGCTATATACAGGGGATACCGGTACAGAGTCAATGTGTGGGGGCACTGGTTAGTCAAGGCAATTGAGGTAATATGTACATGTAGGTGGAGTTAATGTGACTATGCACGGATAATAAACAGAGAGTAGCAGCAGTGTAAAAGTGGGGTCTGGATAGCCCTTTGATTAGCTGTTCAGGAGTCTTATTTTTTTTTAATTTAACCTTTTTTAACTAGGCAAGTCAGTTAAGAACAAAGTCTTATTTACAATGATGGCGTATTGGGGAACAACAGATTAACTGCCTTGTTCAGGGGCAGAACAACAGATTTTTACCTTGTCAGCTCGGTGATTCGATCCAGCAACCTTTCGGTGACTGGCCCAACGCTCTAACTACTAGGCTACCTGCCACTAGGCTACCTCTTATGGCTTGGTGGTAGAAGCTGTTAAGAAGCCTTTTGGACCTAGACTTGGCACTCCGGTACCACTTGCCGTGCGGTAGCAGAGAGAACAGTCTATGACTAGAGTGGCTGGAGTCTTTGACAATTTTTAGGGCCTTCCTCTGACACCGCCTGGTAGAGAGATCCTGGATGGCAGGAAGCTTTGCTCTAGGGATATACTTGGCAGTACGCACTACCCTCTGTAGTGCCTTGCGGTCTGAGGCCGAGCAGATGCCATACCAGGGAGTGATGCAACCAGTCAGGATGCTCTCGATGGTGCAGCTGTAGAACCTTTTGAGGATCTGTGGACCCATGCCAAATCTTTTCCATCTCCTGAGGGGGAATAGGCTTTGTCATGCCCTCTTCACGACTGTCTTAGTGTGTTTGGACCATGATAGTTTGTTGGTGATGTTGGACACCAAGGAACTTGAAGCTCTCAACCTGCTCAACTACAGCCCTGTTGATGAGAATGGGGGTGTGCTCGGTCCTCCTTTTCCTGTAGTCCACAATCAATTCATTTTTATTGATCAGGTTGAAGGAGAGGTTGTTGTCCTGGCACCACACGGCCAGGTCTCTGACCTCCTCCCTATAGGCTGTCTCATCGTTGTCTGTGATCAGGCCTACCACTGTTGTGCCATCGGCAAACTTCATGATGGTGTTGGAGTCGTGCCTGGCCATGCAGTCATGAGTGAACAGGGAGTACAGGAGGGGACTGAGCACGCACCCCTGAGGGGCCCCCATGTTGAGGATCAGCGTGGCAGATGTGTTGTTCCCTACCCTTACCACCTGGGGGCGGCCTGTCAGGAAGTCCAGGATCCAGTTGCAGAGGGAGGGGTTTAGTCCCAGGGTCCTTAGCTTCGTGATGAGTTTTGAGGGCGCTGTGGTGTTGAACGCTGAGCTGTAGTCAATGAATAGCATTCTCACATAAGTGTTCCTTTTGTCCAGGTGGAAAAGGGCAGTGTTGAGTGCAATAGAGATTGCATCATCTGTGGATCTGTTAGGGCGATATGCAAAATGGGGTGGGTCTAGGGTTTCTGGGATAATGGTGTTGATGGGAGCCATGACAAGCTTTTCGAAGCACTTCATGGCTAAAGACATGAGTGCAATGGGTCGGTAGTCATTTAGGCAGGTTACCTTAGTGTTCTTGGGCACAGGGGCTATGGTGGTCTGCTTGAAACATGTTGGTATTACAGACTCAGTCAGGGACATGTTGAAAATGTGAGTGAAGTCACTTTCCAGTTGGTCAGTGCATGCTCGGAGTACATGTCCTGGCAATCTGTCTGGCCCTCCGGCCTTATGAATGTTGACCTGTTTAAAGGTCTTACTCACATCGGCTACAGAGAGCGTGATCATACAGTCGTCTGGAACAGATGATGCTCTCTTGAATGTTTTAGTGTTACTTGCCTCGAAGCGAGCATAGAAGTAATTTAGCTTGTCTGGTAAACTTGTGTCACTGGGCAGCTCGTGGCTGTGCTTCCCTTTGTAGTCTGTAATAGTTTGCAAGCCTTTCCACGTCCGACGAGCATCGGAGCCGGTGTGGTACGATTCAATCTTAGTCCTGTATTGATGCTTTGCCTGTTTGATGGTTTGTCTGAGGGTATAGCAGGATTTATTATAAGCTTCCGGGTTAGAGTCCCGCTCCTTGAAAGTGGCAGCTCTACCCTTTAGCTCAGTGCAGATGTTGCCTGTAATCCATGGCTTCTGGTTGGGGTATGTACATACAGTCACTGTGTGGATGACATCGTCGATGCACTTATTGATGAAGCCAGTGACTGATGTGATATACTCCTCAATGCCATCAGAAGAATCTCGGAACATATTCCAGTCTGTGCTAGCAAAACTGTCCTGTAGCTTAGCATCTGCTTCATCTGACCACTTTCTTATTGACCGAGTCACTGGTGCTTCCTGCTACAGTTTTTGCTTGTATGGAATCAGGATGGTCAGACTTGCCCAATGGAGGGCGAGGGAGAGCTTTGTACACATCTCTGTGTGTGAAGTAAACGTGGTCTAGAGTTTTTTTCCTCTCTGGATGCACATTTAACATGCTGGTAGAAATGAGGTAAAACGGATTTAAGTTTCCCGGCATTAAAGTCCCTGGCCACTAGGAGTGCCGCCTCTGGTTGAGCCTTTTCCTATTTGCTTATGGCATGGCCCTATACAGCTCATTGAGTGCGGTCTTAGTGCCAGCATCTGTTTGTGGTGGTAAATAGATAGCGACAAAGAATATAGATGAAAACTTTCTTGGTAAATAGTGTGGTCTATAGCTTACCATGAGATACTCTACCTCAGGCGAGCAAAACCTTGAGACTTCCTTATATTTTGTGCACCAGCTGTTGTTTACAAATATACATAGACCGCCACCCCTTGTCTTACCAGAGGCGACTGTTCTATCCTGCCGAAAAAGCTTAAAAGCCGCCCGCTGTATGTTATTCATGTCGTCGTTAAGACACAACTCGGTAAAACATAAGATATTACAGTTTTTAATGTCCCGTTGGTAGGATATACGTGCTCATAGTTCATCTATTTTATTATGCAATTATTGTACGTTGGCTAATAGGACAGATTACCCACTCGTCGTTGGATCCTTACAAGTCTCCCCAATCTTTCTCCCCGATATCTCCGTCTCTTTCTCCTGTGAATGACGGGGATGAGGGCCTTGTCGGGCGTCTAAAGTAAATCCTTCCAGTCCGACTCGTTAAAGAAAAAGTATTCCTCCAGTACAGGGTGAGTAATCGCTGTCCTGTTATCTAGAAGCTATTTTCGGTCATAAGACACAGTGGCAGAAACATTATGTACAAAATAATTTACAAATAATGGGAAAAAACACACACAACACCACAATTGGTTAGGAGATCGTTAAACGGCAGCCATCTCCTCGGGTGCCATTATTATTATCTTCCCCCAGAACTTCACTGAGCATCTGACACAATTACACAAGATTTTAGTTCTAGGTTATTATGCTTCTACCAACGTTGACTGTTACTATAGCAATCCATGAGAAATCCTATAAAGGGTCCTACCATTGTCCTTTTCCTAGATGATTGGTTAGACCTTCTTTGCAAGATTGTGATTCACCCTTTCACCTCTCTCTACATCTCTCTCTCTCTCTCTCTCTCTCTCTCTCTCTCTATCTCTCTCTCTCTCTGCAACTATATTTCTCTTAATCTCTCTCACTATGTTTATTTATCTTTCTCTCTCTTTCTCTCTTTCTCTCTATTTATTGCTCTAAACGTCTCTACCTCCTTCTGTCTCTCTCACCTCCCACTCTCTCTCTCCCAGATGGATGTGTGGTTGAGCTTTGGGGAGCAGTGGAGTGCACTAACAGGCCAATGACTGCTGCTCTGGAGAACAGGCATAATGAAGTGATGTTTAACAGAGAACATCATCCTTCAATTAAGCCGTCACTCTCTGAGCCTGAGTATGATCCCCTTTCACTACAGACTAAAATACCAGCCCAATGGGATTTCTGAGAGATGAGAGACCAGCCCACTGGGATAACAGAGAGAGGAGAGAGTGAAAAGACCAGCCCACTGAGATTACAAAGAGGGTAGAGACCAGCCCACTCGGATTACAGAGAGGGGAGAGAGCCCAGAGACCAGGCCCCTGGGATTAAAGAGAGAGGAGAGAGAGGAAAGACCAGTCCACTGTGATTACAGAGAGAGGAGAGACCAGCACATTGGGATTACAGAGAGAGAGAGAAGAGACCAGCCCACTGGGATTACTGAGAGGGGAGAGAGCCCAGAGACCAACCCACTGGGATTACAAAGAGAGAAGAGACCAGACACTGGGTTTATAGAGAGGGGAGAGAGAGGAGAGACCAGACCACTGAGATTACAGAGAAAGTAGAGAGAGGGAGAAAGAGGGAGAGAGAGGAGAGAGGGAGAGAGAGAAAAAGGGAAAGTGGGAGAGAGAGGAGTAGAGAGGGACAGAGAGAGGAAGAGAGAGGAAGAGGACAGGGAGGAGAGATGGCAAAAAGTCTGTGAAGAAAAAAGGGAGTGATGGATATAGAGGGTAGGGAGGAGAGGGATGCAGATCATCAAGAAGTGTGTGAAAGATAGAGGGGAATGACGACATGACAGTGATGAGGGCGCACTCCTAACCAGGGGATGACATACCAGACTGATATTTCCCCACTGTTTATATTCCTTATTGGAAATTCTCCACACCCCCTTCCTTTGTAAAACACAATTTTGTTCTTGGAGATCATTTCACCTTGTCTGTTCGAGTCGGTACCCAATGAACCGTCAGGGTCCATAAATTCCCAGTCTCCTTCTGGGCTTTTACCGTCGGACTGGATGCCTCTACTTTATGGCCGACTCAGTCAGGGGTCACTGAAAGGTCAGGGACGTCACGCCAGGAAGTAGCAGAATTAAAATAGTCTGTGTCCGTACCTGACCCCCCAACACATAAACACACAATCTCAAGCTCAAAACATTTCACTATACTTGTGCTGGTGAAATTACAACTTGAAACACACATGCATGCACACACACACACACACACACACACACACACACACACACACACACACACAGCTCATCATTAAGCTCGGGGGCCCTGGGTCTAAACTCCATCCTGTGCAACTGGGTTCTGGACTTCTTGACGGGCCGAACCCAAGTGGTGAAGGTAGGCAACAACACCTCCGCCACACTGATCCTCAACATGGGGGCCCAAAATGAGTGTGTGCTCAGCACCCTCCTGTACTGACAAGCGTTACTGCACTGTTGGAGCTAGAAACACCAGCATTACTGCACTTCTGGAGACAGAAACACAAGCATTACTGCACTTTTGGAGCGAGAAACACCAGCGTTACTGCACTGTTGGAGCTAGAAACACCAGCGTTACTGCACTGTTGGAGCTAGAAACACCAGCGTTACTGCACTGTTGGAGCTAGAAACACCAGGATTATTGCACTGTTGGAGCTAGAAACACCAGCGTTACTGCACTGTTGGAGCTAGAAACACCAGCGTTACGGCACTGTTGGAGATAGAAACACCAGCGTTACTGCACTGTTGGAGCTAGAAACACCATCATTAATGCACTGTTGGAGCTAGAAACACAATCATTACTGCACTGTTGGAGCTAGAAACACCAGCATTACTGCTATGTTGGAGCTAGAAACACAAGCATTACTGCACTGTTGGAGCTAGAAACACCAGCATTACTGCACTGTTGGAGCTAGAAACACCATCATTAATGCACTGTTGGAGCTAGAAACACCAGCATTACTGCACTGTTGGAGATCGAAACACCAGCATTACTGCACTGTTGGAGCTACAAACACAAGCATTACTGCAATGTTGGAGCTAGAAACACCAGAATTACTGCACTGTTGGAGCTAGAAACACAAGCATTACTGCACTGTTGGAGCTAGAAACACCAGCGTTACTGCACTGCTGGAGATAGAAACACCAGCATTACTGCACTGTTGGAGCTAGAAACACCAGCATTACTGCACTGTTGGAGCAAGAAACACCAGCATTACTGCACTGTTGGAGCTAGTAACACCATCGTTACTGCACTGTTGGAGCTAAAAACACCATCATTACTGCACTCTTGGAGCTAGAAACACCATCATTACTGCACTCTTGAAGCTAGAAACACCATCATTACTGCAGTGTTGGAGCCATAAACACCAGCATTAATGCAATGTTGGAGATAGAAACACAATCATTACTGCACTGTTGGACCTAGAAACACCAGCATTACTGCACTGTTAGAGCTAGAAACACAATCATTACTGAACTGTTGGAGCTAGAAAAACAAGCATTACTGCACTGTTGGAGCTAGAAACACAATCATTACTGCACTGTTGGAGCTAGAATCACCAGCATTACTGCACTGTTGGAGCTAGAAACACCATCATTACTGAACTGTTGGAGCTAGAAACACAAGCATTCCTGCACTGTTGGAGCTAGAAACACAAGCATTACTGCACTGTTGGAGCTAGAAACACCATCATTACTGCACTGATGGAGTTAGAAACACAAGCATTACTGCACTGTTGGAGATAGAAACACCAGCGTTACTGCACTGTTGGAGCTAGAAACACCATCATTAATGCACTGTTGGAGCTAGAAACACAAGCATTACTGCACTGTTGGAGCTAGAAACACCAGCATTACTGCTATGTTGGAGCTAGAAACACAAGCATTACTGCACTGTTGGAGCTAGAAACACCAGCATTACTGCACTGTTGGAGCTAGAAACACCATCATTAATGCACTGTTGGAGCTAGAAACACCAGCATTACTGCACTGTTGGAGATCGAAACACCAGCATTACTGCACTGTTGGAGCTACAAACACAAGCATTACTGCACTGTTGGAGCTAGAAGCACCAGCATTACTGCACTGTTGGAGCTAGAAACACCAGCATTACTATACTGTTGGAGCTAGAAACACAATCATTAATGCACTGTTGGAGCTAGAAACACAATCATTACTGCACTGTTGGAGATAGAAACACCAGCATTACTACACTGTTGGAGCTAGAAACACCAGCATTACTGCACTGTTGGAGCTAGAAACACCAGCATTACTGCACTGTTGGAGCTAGAAACACCAGCAATACTGCACTGTTGGAGCTAGAAACACCACCATTACTGCACTGTTGGAGCTAGTAATACCATCATTACTGCACTGTTGGAGCTAAAAACACAATCATTACTGCACTGTTGGAGCTAGAAATACCAGCATTACTGCACTGTTGGAGCTAGAAACACCAGCATTACTGCACTGTTGGAGCTAGAAACACCAGCATTACTGCACTGTTGGAGCTAGAAACACCATCATTACTGCACTGTTGGAGCTAAAAACACAATCATTACTGCACTCTTGGAGCTAGAAACACCATCATTACCGCACTGTTGGAGCTAGAAACACCAGCATTACTGCACTGTTGGAGCTAGAAACACCAGCATTACTGCACTCTTGGAGATAGAAACACAAGCATTACTGCACTGTTGGAGCTAGAAACACCATCATTACTGCACTGTTGGAGCTTGAAACACCATCATTACTGCACTTTTGGAGCTAGAAACACAAGCATTACTGCACTGTTGGAGCTAGAAACACCATCATTACTGCACTGTTGGAGCTAGAAACACAAGCATTACTGCACTGTTGGAGATAGAAACACCAGCATTACTACACTGTTTGAGCTAGAAACACAATCATTACTGTACTGTTGGAGATAGAAACACAATCATTACTGCACTGTTGGAGCTAGAAACACAAGCATTACTGCACTGTTGGAGATAGAAACACCAGCATTACTACACTGTTGGAGCTAGAAACACCAGCATTACTGCACTGTTGGAGCTAGAAACACCAGCATTAATGCACTGTTGGAACTAGACACAGAAGCATTACTGCACTGTTGGAGCTAGAAACACAAGCATTACTGCACTGTTGGATCTAGACACAGAAGCATTACTGCACTGTTGGAGCTAGATACACCATCATTACTGCACTGTTGGAGCTAGAAACACAGGCATTACTGCACTGTTGGATCTAGACACAGAAGCATTACTGCACTGTTGGAGCTAGATACACCATCATTACTGCACTGTTGGAGATAGAAACACAAGCATTACTGCACTGCTGGAGCTAGAAACACAATCCTTACTGCACTGTTGGAGCTAAAAACACAAGCATTACTGCACTGTTGGAGATAGAAACACCAGCATTACTGCGCTGTTGGAGCTAGAAACACCAGCATTACTGCACTGTTGGAGATAGAAACACCAGCATTACTGCACTGTTGGAGATAGAAACACAAGCATTACTGCACTGTTGGAGCTAGATACACCATCATTACTGCACTGTTGGAGCTAGAAACACCATCATTACTGCACTGTTGGAGCTAGAAACACCAGCATTACTGCACTGTTGGAGCTAGAAACACAATCATTACTGCACTGTTGGAGCTAGAAACACCAGCATTACTTCACTGTAGGAGATAGAACCACCAGCATTACTACACTGTAGGAGATAGAAACACCAGCATTACTACACTGTTGGAGCTAGAAACACAAGCATTACTACACTGTTGGAGCTAGAAACACCAGCATTACTGCGCTGTTGGAGCTAGAAACACAAGCATTACTGCACTGTTGGAACTAGAAAGACCAGCATTACTGCACTGTTGGAGCTAGAAACACCATCATTACTACACTGTTGGAGCTAGACACAGAAGCATTTTGCTGTGCTTGTGATAACATCTACAAATCTGTGTAAGTGACCAATACATGTCGATATCATCCTTTGAGCCAGAGCAGAATGAATATAGGTGGACCTCTCTGAGGTCATCAGGTCAGAGGGGGATAATGGTGTTGACTGTACCTTCTGAGGATGTACCGCAGTAGAAAACACAGCTCTGTTACTTCACCATACACATGTTAAGGGTCTGTCACAGAGAGTGGAATCTAAATAACTCAGCCTGACGTAGTCTTTTCTTCAGCAGGAGATGTGCATGGCGCTCACTGTAGTTACGCTGTGCTGCATTGAGGTCAATGGGGGAGATGTTGCGGATGAGGAATTAGAAGCAACACAAATATGTAAATCAAGTATTTATGTGGTTGTTATTGTGTTTGTTAGACCAACAGGTTGAGGCAGCTGGAGTTGAGGGAGAGGTCTCTCTACTCTAGAGAAATACAGCATTAATATCTGAGAATATATTCATCATTTCAACTGAACTACACTGTAGATTGCTTGAATAGTAAAGTGAAAATTGCCTCATGTTTAATAATGTTATTTGTAAAATATTTTCCTATATGAAAAGGAGTTTTTGGCCAGTGGAAAGTGGCCAGTTATAAACCTCGAGTTCCTCTGAGATATAAATTCCAGACGTTACTAACTAAAATGGACCGTGGTCTTATTGAAAAAAGTCAGGCAATCTTACAGTAAAGATTTCTACTCAGATTAAAATGTGCTGGTGCGCGAGATTGGACCATAATGCATATTGACATGCTAATAGATATTTCTGAGGCGGCTTGCCCAATACTGAACATTAGCCTGAGGTGGCTGGACTATCTAATAATACTGAAGGTTAGTCTGAGGTGGCTGGACTATCTAATAATACTGAAGGTTAGTCTGAGGTGGCTGGACTATCTAATAATACTGAAGGTTAGTCTGAGGTGGCTGGACCATCTAACAATACTGAAGGTTAGTCTGAGGTGGCTGGACCATCTAATAATACTGAAGGTTAGTCTGAGGTGGCTGGACCATCTAATAATACTGAAGGTTAATCTGAGGTGGCTGGACCATCTAATAATACTGAAGGTTAGTCTGAGGTGGCTGGACTATCTAATAATAGTGAAGCTTAGTCTGAGGTGGCTGGACCATCTAATAATACAGAAGGTTAGTCTGAGGTGGCTGGACCATCTAATAATACTGAAGTTTAGTCTGAGGTAGCTGGACTATCTAATAATACTGAAGGTTAGTCTGAGGTGGCTGGACCATCTAATAATACTGAAGGTTAGTCTGAGGTGGCTGGACTATCTAATAATAGTGAAGGTTAGTCTGAGGTGGCTGGACCATCTAATAATACAGAAGGTTAGTCTGAGGTGGCTGGACCATATAATTTGACTTAGTTGGGGTTGTCTCAAGTAACAAGGCATTCCGTTAGAGGGGGAAATTAAATGTTTATGCTGAGAAGAGGAACACACTTGAAAATGCTGCATGTCCGAGAGTTGGAGTCTATATGAGAGACAAAATAAAGAGGTAAACTTTTTGCATTTCCCTAAGGGTGTCAGCATTCCTCTTTGACACACTATATTAGACCAAACATAGGACAGGACAACAACGTATAGAATCAGACCAAGCATATTGTGGGCCCGTTTCACTGTAGGAGTAGACAGTGAGTTAGAAAGCAGTCAGTCAAAACACTGGCTAGAGACAAAGATAAGGGCCTGTATTCAATCCCAGGGGCATTGTAAAACGCTTGACATTTAAAGGTTATTTCAGATTGAGCCGAAATCTGCAGAGTTTACCATTGTCATCTCTACGAACGAGGGAACATTGCCAACCTCTTAAAGATCCGCCCCTTTTTTTCAATTTCCGTATAAAATAACATACCTAAATCTAACTGCCTGTAACTCAGGCCCTGAAGCAAGGATATGCATATTCTTGGTACAATTTGAAAGGAAACACTTTGACGTTTGTGGAAATGTGAAAGAAATGTAGGAGAATATAACACAATAGATATGGTAAAAGATAACACAAAGAAAAAAAACTGTTCTTTTGTATCTTTGAATTGCAAGAGAAAGGCCACAATGTATTATTCCACCCCGGCTGCAATTTAGATTCTTGCCACTAGATGGCAGCAGAGTATGCGCAAAGTTTTAGACTGATCCAATAAACCATTGTATTTCTGTTCAAAATTTTGAATGAAGACTGCCCTAACTTTTCATGTTCAAAATTGTGCACTCTCCTCAAACAATAGCATGGTATTCTTTCACTGTAATAGCTACTGTAAATTGGACCGTGCAGTTAGATTAACAAGAAATTAAGCTTTCTGCCAATATCAGATATGTCTATGTCTTGGGTATTTTTTTTGTTACTTACAACCTCATGATAATCGCATTAGCCTGCGTTAGCTCAACCATCCCGTGGACGGGACACCGATCCCGAAGATAATTTGTAAATATATTTATTAAAAAAGGCGCTTTGTCGACAGCGCTATCCAAAGTGCCTCGGATTGAATCCCAGCCAAGGTAATCAGAACCATTAGTCATGCAAACTCTTTATCTCTTAGTCTGTAGTGTGTCCAGGTCGGCTGTGGAGCTCAAAACATCTTAAGGGTCCTTCTCAAGTACAGGAACTAAGAACTTGATCTCACAGGTCATTAGTGTTTTGTTCAAATTGTTCAAATTCATTGGCCCCATTACTAAGGTCACCAACACATCTATTGGTCTGGGGGTGTTTCCAAGGGTATGGAAGTCAGCCATAATAACGGCCATCTTTAAATCGGGCGACCCTGCTGACGTGAGTAACTACAGGCCCATTAGTATACTACCTGTAGTGTCGAAGGTTGTTGAAAAGTGTGTAGCAGAACAACTGATTTCCCACCTCAACAACAGCCCCTTCACATTACACTCCATGCAGTTTGGCTTCAGAGCGAAACACTCCACAGAAACGGCCAACTGCTTTCTTCTGGAAAATGTGAAGTCCAAGATGGACAAAGGGGGCGTTGTTGGGGCTGTGTTTCTGGACCTAAGGAAGGCTTTCGATACTGTTAACCATGAGATTCTCATCACAAAATTGTCCAAGTTCAACTTTTCCCCCGATGCCTTGAGATGGATGAAATCATACCTTGAAGGCAGAACTCAGTGTGTCAGAGTGAGCAATGAGCTGTCGCCCACTCTTAGCTAATACTGGGGCCCCTCTTGTTCAGCCTGCACATTAATGATCTGCCTTCCGTCTGCACTGGGTCTGAAGTTCAAATGTATGCAGATGATACAGTGATATATGTGCATGCAAAGAGCAAACAACAAGCTGCACAAGAACTCACTACTGTAATGGTCCAGGTTACAAAGTGGCTCAGTGACTCGTATTTGCATCTCAATGTGAAAAAAACTGTTTGCATGTTCTTCACAAAGAGGGCAACAGATGCTACTGAGCCAGATGTCTATGTGTCAGGGGAGAAGCTCCAGGTGGTATCTGATTTTAAGTACCTTGGAATCATACTTGATTCCAACCTCTCTTTTAAAAAGCATGTGAAAAAGGTAATTCAAATAACCAAATTCAACCTAGCTAATTTCCGATTTATACGAAATTGTTTGACCACAGAGGTAGCAAGACTGTACTTCAAATCGATGATACTCCCCCACTTAACATACTGCTTGACTAGTTGGACCCAAGCTTGCTATACAACATTAAAACCTATTCAGTCTGTCTACAAACAGGCTCTCAAAGTGCTCGATAGGAAGCCCAATAGCCATCATCACTGTTACATCCTCAGAAAGCATGAGCTCCTGAGTTGGGAAAATCTGGTGCAATACACCGACGCATGTCTTGTATTCAAGATCCTAAATGGCCTAGCTCCCCCTCCACTCAGTACTTTTGTTAAACAGAAAATCCAAACATATGGCAGCAGATCCACAAGGTCTGCCATGAGAGGTGACTGTATAGTTCCCTTAAAGGAAAAGCACCTTTAGTAAATCCGCTTTCTCTGTGAGAGCGTCCCATGTCTGGAATACACTGCCATCAGACACACATAACTGCACCACATATCACACTTTCACAAAATGCATGAAGACATGGCTAAAGGTCAATCAGATTTGTGAACATAATCCCTAGCTGTGTATTGCCGCTTTCCATGTTGTCTGTTGTCTGTAGCTTGTGAGGTGTGGAAACACTTTGTTTTTATGGATTTTGTCTTGTTGTTTTTTGTTCTATGTTGCTCTGTCTGTATGCTACATCTTGCTTGTCCTATGTTGCTCTGTCTTTATGCTATGTCTTGCTTGTCCTATGTTACTCTGCGTGTGCTCACTGTTCTATGATTGTCTATATTGTAATTGTTTTTAATAACCTGCCCAGGGACTGCAGTTGAAAATTAGCCGGCTGGCTAAAACCGGCACTTTTACTGAAACGTTGATTAATGTGCACTGTCCCTGTAAAAATAAAATAAACTCAAACTCAAATGACATCGTAGAAGACGCTAGATAAATCATATTGTGGTCTGTTGCATTGCTGCATGCTGATGGCTATGTGGAACTGTCCGTGGTTCTGAATCCAACTCGTCCAAGGTCATTGGAGCTATGTGGAACTGTCCGTGGTGCTGAACCCAACTCGTCCAAGGAAATTGGAGCCAGGAAACTCAATGGAAAGGGAGATGGAAGACGTAACAGGCATGCAGGTAGTAACATACTTCCTACCATTGTCAATCATGTCTGCCAAGAAAATATACACAGTGTGAGCAGGAGAAATAGAGATACATATATAGAAATTTACAGCTAAGACTCTGTAGACTTGAGGTGACTTAGGGAAAAGTGCTTGATCCAGGCCAAAAGGCAGATGACTGCTATGGGTTTGAGTCATGGATAATCAGTACAGTAGAAAATCCATGGCCTTATCAGACAGTGCAGAGAGAAGGGGTAACAGCTGGGGGGTAGACTTTCAGAAGAGGTTAGGAGTGTGTGTGTGTGGGGGGGGGGTGACACACAGAAGATAAGCTGGTAATCGTGGCGCTCAGATGAATGTCTAACTCTCTCTTAACTCTCCCTGCTACATAATTATTGCATCTGAAGAAATACAAAGCTGAGGGAAATGAAATACATGTTGCTTTTTTTATCATAGAAGAGTCAACCTTGAACTGCTAAACTCTGCCAAGGTTAAATAGATTCAAAGGGCTTTTATCATGCATTCTAGAAGTTCTATTTATTATTTATGAAACATTGTTGTTATCGTGAAGTGTGAGTGTGTGTGTGTGTTTGTACCCACAGTCCAGGGCCATAGCAGCTTGATAAATCTGTCTCCAGATGTGTGAAGCTTCTCTCTGACAGTGAAGAATGCTGGGTCTCCCCTACTTCATCCTGGGGAAGCAACTCTGACAGAATCTCTGACACAGACACCTCTCCTAGAAGGGAGGTGGAGAAGGCCTGGGCGTAATTAGAATAAATGTGGAATGTGGAATAGGGAAATGAGTCATCACAACTCAGATCGGCTCTTCATTTCAATGTTATGCTTCAGTCGTCAAATTTCATGGGCTATAATGTGTGGAGTAGACATCCATTTAATACTGCTTGTACTGTTGGAGATGTGCCATTTCTTTGCTCTCCAATTTACATGCAGAGAGAGGAGGGAAAGCAAGAGAGGGGGACTGGAGGAGAGGGATGACAGAAACTAGAAAAAGAGAGCTAGTCAAAACAGGAGGCAAAGCATTTCATACAGAGGGATGTTCTTAGTAAAGCCTGCTGGTATAATCTTGGGGGTTGGCTTTGGATCTGCTAGGGGGTCAGTGTTAGCCTCAAAGGGAAGCAGCCAAGTACAAGTCCCCAATTCATCAGCAGTCCTACAACAGTATTAGAATGGGGTTAGTCAACAGTAGGTTCTACATGTTTCTGCTCCCGCTTGTTTCCAGGAGCTCTCAGGCCGCTGAAGACTTTCTTTCCATACTCTTACACTGGCTGTTATTTTTGAAGATATGCTTTTTTCTTAACTGGGGAGTCCCATTGAGATATATCTTTACTGAATGAGATCTAACCAAGCAGTGTGAAGGAATTAATAAAATGTTATTTCCGTTGCCAGGTGGTAACCCATTCCTTATGGGATTAATTGACACATTAACAAACAGTACAATAATTCACTGTGATAATTCAGTGATAATTCTTCTTCCAGTGTTCTCTGCAGTGGACATCATAAAGAGTGAAAAAATTAAAGGTGGAAATCAATACATGATAGTAAATAAGGTCATCCAAACAATAATTATATCCCTAGAGCGGTAAAAAATATATACATACATACAGTGCACTCGGTAAGTCTCCTTGACTTGTTCCACATTTTGTTACATTACAGATTTATTCTAAAATATATATTTTTTGATGTCATTAATCTACACACAATACCCCATAATGACAAAGCAAAACAGGTTTTTATAAATGTTTGCAAATTTATAAAAATAAAAACTCTAATATTACATTTATGTAAGTATTCAAACCCTTTACTCAGTACTTTGTTGAAGCACCTTTGGCAGCGATTACAGCCTTGAGTCTTCTTGGGTATGACGCTACAAGCTTGGCACAGCTGTATTTGGGGAGTTTCTCCCATTCTTCTCCGCAGATCCTCTCAAGCTCTGTCAGGTTGGATGGGGAGCATTGCTGCACAGCTATTTTCAAGTCTCTCCAGAGATGTTCGATCGGGTTCAAGTCCGGGCTCTGCTGTGGTGGTTAATTTCTGTATTACCAAATGAGGAGAGAGACAACCTTCACACACCAGTCAGAGTTATACTTAAACTACATCTTTAATAATAAGAGCTTTGCAATAGCAATGACTTTCAACGATGCACCATTTCTAATGAACCATTGAGACTGTCAACACAAAAGTACAAAGATCTTTTATAGCCAAGATACACCCCCCTAGTCGACTTAACAAACCACAGATATTTAGGAACATTTCCCAAAGGAAGACTTTATAATGAGAAAGGAGAATCCCGTAGCCAGATAGCGTTCGCTATAAATTATTGTTCAGTTTGGTCCCTAAGACGAGGTTCTAATCTCGTTCCTGGTACTTCATAGCACAAAAACAACAACTCATCCAATGGCATAACTCAATTGTCAACTCTAGATACTCCCATCTCAAGTAAAACCCCTTCTTGACCCCTCTCCTGGACAAGCTCACTAAGGGGAGTGAGTCTCTAGGTCATATACTATCCCAGTATAAGTGCAACATCAGAGAGGACATACAATGGTTCCATACCCTGCCACACACCTCCCCCCAATGCCAAAGGAGGGAGTGACTTGCACACAGACATTGTGGAGACAAGTAATTGGTTCCCCATTATTCACGCCATCCCTTCACATGGTTTAAGAATAGATAAAGACACATTCACATATGAAGACAATGTTCCATCCTGTCCTCTTCCCTTTCTGATATTCTGCATAGCACCAGAGACATGTAAAAGAAAAGTCTGACCTCTCCCCTCTCTGGGCCCCAAGTGACTGAACCCCAGCTGAGGGAAGAAGTGCAACTGCCAACACCAGAATCCAAAGGGATACATTCTAATAACAAGTATATCACATAAGCATATTATGCAGATAAGACATCTTAATTATCTATGTTACCCAACTAATTCATCCGCCACACTGCCTGGGCCCCTCAAGGACATTCAGAGACTTGTCCTGAAGCCACTCCTGCGCTGTCTTGGCTGTGTGCTTAGGGTTGTTGTCTTGCTGGACCTTCGCCCCAGTCTGAGGTCCTGAGCGATCTGGAGCGCCACTGAAAAACATCCCTACAGCATGATGCTGCCACCACCATGCTTCACAGTTGAGATGGTGCCAGGTTTCTTCTAGACGTGACGCTTGGCATTCAGGCCAAAGAGTTTAATCTTGGTTTCATCAGACCAGAGAATCTTGTTTCTCATATATATATATATACTGCTCAAAAAAATAAAGGGAACACTTAAACAACACAATGTAACTCCAAGTCAATCACACTTTTGTGAAATCAAACTGTCCACTTAGGAAGCAACACTGATTGACAATACATTTCACATGCTGTTGTGCAAATGCAATAGACAACAGGTGGAAATGATAGGCAATTAGCAAGACACCCCCAATAAAGGAGTGGTTCTGCAGGTGGTAACCACAGACCACTTCTCAGTTCCTATGCTTCTTGGCTGATGTTTTGGTCACTTTTGAATGCTGGCGGTGCTTTCACTTTAGCGGTAGCATGAGACGGAGTCTACAACCCACACAAGTGGCTCAGGTAGTGCAGCTCATCCAGGATGGCACATCAATGCGAGCTGTGGCAAGAAGGTTTGCTGTGTCTGTCAGCGTAGTGTCCAGAGCATTGAGGCGCTACCAGGAGACAGGCCAGTACATCAGGAGACGTGGAGGAGGCCGTAGGAGGGCAACAACCTAGCAGCAGGACCGCTACCTCCACCTTTGTGCAAGGAGGAGCAGGAGGAGCACTGCCAGAGCCCTGCAAAATGACCTCCAGCAGGCCACAAATGTGCATGTGTCTGCTCAAACGGTCAGAAACAGACTCCATAAGGCTGGTATGAGGGCCCGACGTCCACAGGTGGGGGTTGTGCTTACAGCCCAACACCGTGCAGGACGTTTGGCATTTGCCAGAGAACACCAAGATTGGCAAATTCGCCACTGGCGCCCTGTGCTCTTCACAGATGAAAGCAGGTTCACACTGAGCACGTGACAGACGTGACAGAGTCTGGAGATGCCGTGGAGAACGTTCTGCTGCCTGCAACATCCTCCA
Source organism: Salmo trutta (assembly GCF_901001165.1). NCBI lineage: Eukaryota > Metazoa > Chordata > Actinopteri > Salmoniformes > Salmonidae > Salmo > Salmo trutta. The sequence continues at coordinate 46,203,905 of NC_042968.1, forward strand.
GCATGACCGGTTTGGCGGTGGGTCAGTCATGGTGTGGCATTTCTTTGGGGGGCCGCACAGCCCTCCATGTCCTCGCCAGAGGTAGCCTGACTGCCATTGGGTACCGAGATGAGATCCTCAGACCCCTTGTGAGACCATATGCTGGTGCGGTTGGCCCTGGGTTCCTCCTAATGCAAGACAATGCTAGACCTCTTGTGGCTGGAGTGTGTCAGCAGTTCCTGCAAGAGGAAGGCATTGATGCTATGGACTGGCCCGCCCGTTCCCCAGACCTGAATCCAATTGAGCACATCTGGGACATCATGTCTCGCTCCATCCACCAACGCCACATTGCACCACAGACTGTCCAGGAGTTGGCTGATGCTTTAGTCCAGGTCTGGGAGGAGATCCCTCAGGAGACCATCCGCCACTTCATCAGGAGCATGCCCGGGCGTTGTAGGGAGGTCATTCAGGCACGTGGAGGCCACACACACTACTGAGCCTCATTTGACTTGTTTTAAGGACATTACATCAAAGTTGGATCAGCCAGTAGTGTGGTTTTCAACTTTAATTTTGAGTGTGACTCCAAATCTAGACCTCCATGGGTTGATAAATTGGATTTCCATTGATTTTTTTTGCATGATTTTGTTGTCAGCACATTCAACTATGTAAAGGTTAAAGTATTTAATACGATTATTTCATTCATTCAGATCTAGGATGTGTTATTTTAGTGTTCCCTTTATTTTTTGGAGCAGTATATATATATATTTAGAGAGAGATATAGAGAGATAGATAGAGATAGATCGATAGAGATAGATAGAGATAGATAGAGAGAGAGAGAGAGAGAGAGAGAGAGAGAGAGACTGTTACAGGGTAATGAAAGAGATGTTAATGCATCACCCAGTTATGTCAGGACAATGTCTACAAAGCAATACCACACAGATATTCTACTCAGCCCCTGAAGAGTACTAAAAAGGCTTTTATGTCCGCTTCATATCATGCTTAATAAAAGCAATCTGTGTTTGTGAGATGGTGAGAGTGAGTGTGTACACCTACATGTATGTGTGTGAGCAGGGGCATACTGGGACAAAAATTCAACCCTGGCATCTTAGCCACACCAGCTCACACACACTCACATGCTACGTACACACACAGGCAGTAACGCTACTGACACATACCATAGGCAGTGTACTCAACCATTATTTGAGAAGGTCCTGTTTACACATATCTCTTAGATGCCAACGGTCCGGATGGATATTGTAATTCATCGTCGTAGTAACAAACCCCCACCTCGTGAACCATGTGACCCTAAACAGTTCAAACCTTTCACACACTTCTTGATGGCGGAGAGAACATTTTGCTATTTTAAAGCTCATTCCTTGCAATTCTACACATTTTGCCATGGGGCAGAGAGGAAAAAATGCAATTTTAAAATAATTTCCTGCAATTCTACACATTTTGCCATAGGGTAGAGAGGGACAAAAAATGCAGCTTTTGACATGTTTTATGTGTGTGATGATACCTGAGTGACTGAACTAAATCAATGGGGACCGAGGCCCATGTGCACGTAATCTTGCCATGATAACTACAATATTTAGCTAACTTGCCTACCTAGCTCACATGGGGTGTAGTTGATCAACTGGACTTTTCTGACAGGATTAAAACAGCTCTCTAATGTCTGTCAGTGAATGACATAACAAGAGGAAAACGACTAATGCACTACCTATTACAATTCTCAACAGCAGTAAGTTAAAATTCTGACTGGGTTTTTTTAAGTCGGGACCCGCGGTCCGTATTGACCCCATTCTGGGTCCGAATAAGGACTGCGGTACGCCAGTTGAGTATGGCTGCAGTACACAATAATACAGTGTTTCTCAAATGTTACTGTACCAGTGACAAGTGAAACATAGTCCTCCTCCTTTTTTAACCAGCTCATGTTTAAGACAAATACAAAATGCAAAAACACCACTGGAGATACAACTCACCACTATAACTGTTCCTCTGTCTGGAGGTACAACTCACCAAGATAACTGTTCGTCTGTCTGGAGATACAACTCACCACTGTAACTGTCCCTCTGTCTGGAGATACAACTCACCACTATAACTGTTCCTCTGTCTGGAGATACAACTCACCACCGTAACTGTTCCTCTGTCTGGAGATACAACTCACCACTATAACTGTTCCTCTGTCTGGAGATACAACTCACCACTATAACTGTTCCTCTGTCTGGAGATACAACTCACCACCGTAACTGTTTCTCTGTCTGGAGATACAACTCACCACTATAACTGTTCCTCTGTCTGGAGATACAACTCACCACTATAACTGTTCCTCTGTCTGGAGATACAACTCACCACTATAACTGTTCCTCTGTCTGGAGATACAACTCACCACCGTAACTGTTCCTCTGTCTGGATGTACAACTCACCACTATAACTGTTCCTCTGTCTGGAGATACAACTCACCACTATAACTGTTCCTCTGTCTGGAGCTACAACTCACCACTATAACTGTTCCTCTGTCTGGAGATGCAACTCACCACTGTAACTGTTCCTCTGTCTGGAGATCCAACTCACCACTATAACTGTTCCTCTGTCTGGAGATACAACTCACCACTATAACTGTTCCTCTGTCTGGAGCTACAACTCACCACTATAACTGTTCCTCTGTCTGGAGATACAACTCACCACTGTAACTGTTCCTCTGTCTGGAGATACAACTCACCACTATAACTGTTCCTCTGTCTGGAGATACAACTCACCACTATAACTGTTCCTCTGTCTGGAGATACAACTCACCACCGTAACTGTTCCTCTGTCTGGAGATCCAACTCACCACTATAACTGTTCCTCTGTCTGGAGATACAACTCACCACTATAACTGTTCCTCTGTCTGGAGATACAACTCACCACTATAACTGTTCCTCTGTCTGGAGATACAACTCACCACGATAACTGTTCCTCTGTCTGGAGGTACAACTCACCACTGTAACTGTTCCTCTGTCTGGAGATACAACTCACCACTATAACTGTTCCTCTGTCTGGAGATACACTCCACAAATTTCTTGTTAACAAACTATAGTTTTGGCAAGTCGGTTAGGACATCTACTTTGTGCATGACACAAGTAATTTTTCCAACAATTGTTTACAGACAGATTATTTCACTTATAATTCACGGTATCACAATTCCTGTGGGTCAAAAGTTTACATACACTAAGTTGACTGTGCCTTTAAACAGCTGGGAAAATTCCAGAAAATGATGCCAAGGCTTTAGAGGCTTCTGATAGGCTAATTGACATAATTTGAGTCAGCCTACCTTCAAACTCAGTGCCTCTTCGCTTGACATCATGAGAAAATCAAAAGAAATCAGTCAAGACCTCAAAAAAAGAATTGTAGACCACCACAAGTCTGGTTCATCCTTGGGAGCAATTTCCAAACACTTGAAGGTACCACGTTCATCTTTACAAACATTAGTATGCAAGTATAAACACCATGGGAGCACGCAGCCGTCATACTGCTCAGGAAGGAGACGCATTCTGTCTCCTAGAGATGAACGTACTTTGGTGCGAAAAGTGCGAATCATTCCCAGAACAACAGCAAAGGACCTTGTGAAGGTGCTGGAGGAAACAGGTACAAAAGTATCTATATCCACAGTAAAACGAGTCCTATATCGACATAAACTGAAAGGCCGCTCAGCAAGGAAGAAGCCACTGCTCCAAAACCGCAATTAAAAAGCCAGACTACGGTTTGCAACTGCACATGGGGAAAAAGATCGTACTTTTTGGAGAAATGTGCTCTGGTCTGATAAAAACAAAAATAAAACTGTTTGGCAATAATGACCATCGTTATGTTTGGAGGAAAAAGGGGGAGGCTTGCAAGCCAAAGAACACCATCCCAACCGTGAAGCATGGGGGTGGCAGCATCATGTTGTGGGGGTGCTTTGCTGCAGGAGGGACTGGTGCACTTCACAAAATAGATGGCAACATGAGGAAGGAAAATTATGTGGATATATTGAAGCAACATCTCAAGACATCAGTCAGGAAGTTAAAGCTTGGTCGCAAATGTGTCTTCCAAATGGACAATGACCCCAAGCATACTTCCAAAGTTGTGGCAAAATGGCTTAAGGACAACAAAGTCAAGGTATTGGAGTGGCCATCACAAAGCCCTGACCTCAATCCTATAGAAAATGTGTGGGCAGAACTGAAAAAGTGTGTGCGAGCAAGGAGGCCTACAAACCTGACTCAGTTACACCAGCTCTGTCAGGAGGAATGGGCCAAAATTCACCCAACTTATTGTGGGAAGCTTGTGGAATGCTACCCGAAACGTTTGACCCTAGTTAAACAATTGAAAAGGAAATGCTACCAAATACTAATTGAGTGTATGTAAACTTCTGAGCCACTGGGAATGTGATGAAAGAAATAAAAGCTGAAATAAATCATTCTCTCTACTGCTATTCTGACATTTCACATTCTTAAAATAAAGTGGTGATCCTAACTGACCTAAGACAGGGAATTGTTACCAGGATTAAATGTCAGGAATTGTGAATAAATGAGTTTAAATGTATGTGACTAAGGTGTATGTAACATATTAAGGAACTGACAGTACATCTGTCACTCTGTTTTCTTTCTACCTCTACTGCACTCACCCTTAGCTGTCTCTGCTAAATCTAGCATCCTTTCGCACAGCTCTGGTACCAGAAGATCAGGGGACCTCACTGCCTGTGCTGGGCCCAGCAACATCCTAGCTGTGAATGAATAAACACATAAATTAGATAAAGAAGAAAGATTACTGAATAAATATCTAATAGATGACCATTGGCTCATTATATCGTATGGAAGCCTAACTACTTATACTGAGCAAAAATAACAAGCAACAATTTCATTGATTTTACTGAGTTACAGTTGATATGAGGAAATCAGTCAATTGAAATATATAAATTAGGCCCTAATCTATGGATTTCACATGACTGGGAATACAGATATGCATCTGTTGATCACAGATACCTTAACAAAAAGTTAGGGCCGTGGATCAGCCAACAAGGAAACCGGGCCGTTGCCCACTCATCAGCCAAATGATCAATATAAAGTATTATGACAAAGGAGAAATAGGAGAGGGAGAGAGAGAGAGAGAGAGAGAGAGAGAGAGAGAGAGAGAGAGAGAGAGAAACATCTGGAACTGCTACTGTACTACTTCAACGTCAAGCATGAAACATCCTCTTCATTTTTAACTTCAGACTCTGAGATATTAGTAATTGAGGGAGTCATATTACAGTGAATAGAGGAGGAATGGGCAAAAGTACTCCATGGGAAATTCAAGAGAACATGCTTCAATTTTCAGTAAAATGAGTCATATATTAAAAAAATATTAAATTATCCACGTATTTAGGACCTTGAGAAAGTAGGCTACTTCTGTGAAGAGCAGAGATGATGATATGACAGGACTTCACTTCTCTCCTAACATCTATGTTCTGATATTCTGGAGAGATTTGTTCAACCAATAATCCATCTCACTGACCTGTAAACATCACATCCAAATAAACAACACAGCCGTAGAGCATATTACACTAGACAAACTGTCATCCAAGGGGGAGAAGACAGTCTTTATCCGCTTACTTGTGGAAGTGTGGTAGGCGACAAAAGCTATTTCTGTGTCTTCTCAACAGTTTTCATTGAAATAATGACAACTCACAGGGGGCTTTGCAAAGCCCACTGATTTCACCCCAACTTTAAAAATATCCACTAGAAAATTGGCCTCATCTTGAAAGGAACCTAAAAATAAAACATCTACTTGTTTATTTTCCAGGTCCGTATAAAGCACCTACTTCCTGCTTAATGAGGATGGATATGGAGAAAACAAGGCAGTTGTGATGTCATAGGGTTCGGCTCTGAGATGGCTTCATCTGCTCTGTAAATAGGCCTTTCTTCACACAAGCATACAAGCTTCTTCTAGAGAAATACGCTGTAACTAAAAGGGGCTGTGACAATGGTGGATGTTACTTTGCCACTGATAGCAGAGCAGGGACTGTGGTTTATGAGGACGCTCCTTCATTAATGTGTATGAGAGAGAGAGAGAGAGAGAGAGAGAGAGAGAGAGAGAGAGAGAGAGAGATACAGAGAGAGAGAGAGACAGAGAGAGAGAGAAAGAGAGAAAGAAAGAGAGAGAGACAGAGAGAGAGAGAAAGAGAGAAAGAAAGAGAGAGGGACAGAGAGAGAGAGAGAGAGAGAGAGAGACAGAGAGAAAGAGAGAAAGAGAGAGAGAAAGAGAGAAAGAGAGAGAGACAGAGAGAGAGAGAGAGAGCGAGAGAGAGAGAGAGAGAGAGAGAGAGAGAGAGAGAGCAGTCCATATAAAATAAGATTTGTTGTGATCTGAGACACTTTTATAGGGTTACCGTAGAGTGCTGGGCTGGGCAGCATCTCCACAATGACAAAACATTGAGTCTGCCTCATTACCGTAGAGCTCTGGGCAGCAACAAACCAACAGGCAGAGTGGCAGACCCCCTATGGGTCTGCCACTCCTTCTGTCAGGCCCTGTCTGAGATTCAAAGACATGATTTTTTATCTAAAATGCACTAAAGCAGGGTGGCTGGTGTGACTGATTTTCTAGCATTGCGTCAATTGAACCACATTTTAATAAGCCACTGAAAATCCTGTGATAGACTGCTCTTTGTTTCCATCTTTCATCCCCCTAAGACGTTGACTCTCAGTACGTCTCATGACCATTCATGAGAGCACAGTGTTCACCTTGCTCATCACTCTGGCAGATGCCTCTGCCATCAACCCCTTTGCAAAACATTTCAAATTACAATTTTCCACAAACAAAGACTCAGAGAAAGAGAAAGGGAGTCAGCAGAGAGAAAGGGAGAGTGGACCTCAGGGCAGTGGAAAGGAAATGCTGACACAAAACATCATTTCCATTCACATAAAGCCAAAAGTATCCATCAAAACTGGTGAGCAACTTCTAGCTGTCCAGGAAAACTAGACTAGAATACAAGACAATGGAAAGGGGAGATTGTAAAAGGCAACCGCCATGACACAACATATGAACACTTGCCATTTGCGTTCATACAGCATTTAACTACCTTTTCTCTGACCATATTAACGTTGCAATTAGCTAAACAGCATAATCAGTTCCCACTGTACTTCCAATAATGTTATATGCTTTAATCGTTGTTCTCCAGCCCCATGAATTGTTTTAATTGTGTGAAATATAGAGCACTTACCACATATAGACCCCCCGCCTATGAGGAATTACTGAGATGTACAGTGTTACCACATATAGACCCCCCGCCTAGTGGGGAATTACTGAGACATAAACTGCCCTACCACGCAAAAAGGCAGTAACTGCTCATAGCTTGGAACTGAGAAAAGTTGCTTTTATTTACCTTGGTTTAACTTTATGCAGTTCCTGCTAACATGACCCCCATTCTCCCCAAAACACAATACAATAGAGGCAGGATACTTGTCCACATGATTAAGCATGTATTTGTCACGATTCCCACCGACGGTGGCGCCCCCTGCTGCTCGGGTGGCGCTCGGCGGTCGTCGTCACCGGCCTATTAGCTGCCACCGATTCCCTTTTGCTTTTCCCTTTTTTTATTTTGTGACACCTGTGGTCAATTAGCCATTAGAAGGGCTATTTAGTTTAGCTGGCCCGCTCCTGTTCGTGCGGGATTAATGATTGTTTATTTGATAGACGGCTTATGTTCGTGTCGACGTTGTTTTGACGCCGTATGTATTTTCTCCCCTGTGTGTGGGAACCTTTGTTTTTTTGTGTGAGTGTATATATTAAAAACACCACTACCCTGTGTTCGCTGCTTCCTGCGCCTCATTCCTCCTCCACGATTACCAAGCCGTTACAGAATCCCGCACCGTCAAGAAAAGGCATGGAATCAGCGGGAGCAGCGGCCACTCCTCTGCCCTCGATGGAGGAACGCGTACTCCACCACACGACAGTCCTCCATCGCATCGGATCGGCAATGGACCAGATGATGGAGAGGATGGACCGATGGGAGAGAAGTGGTATCCTCTCTCCACCTCCACCTCCCCCGATACAGCCATCTTCGCTCCCCATGACGTCTGGCTCTGGCGCGCTTCGTTTGGCGCTCCCGAGGGAGTACGATGGGGCGGCGGCTGGGTGCCAGGGATTTTTGCTCCAGCTTGAGCTGTACCTGGCCACCGTCAGACCTGCTCCCACGGGGGAGGAGAGCGTGAGTGCCCTCGTTTCCTGCCTGACGGGCCGAGCTCTGGAGTGGGCTAATGCGGTCTGGAACGGTCCAGACTCGGCGAGTGACCACTACCCAGAGTTCACCCGCCGCTTTCGGGCCGTGTTCGACCACCCTCCGGAAGGAAGAGCGGCGGGTGAACGGCTGTTCCACCTCAGGCAGGAAACGAGGAGTGCCCAGGACTTCGCGCTGGAGTTCAGGACCTTGGCTGCTGGGGCGGGGTGGAACGACAGGGCCCTCATAGACCACTACCGCTGCAGTCTCCGGGCGGACGTCCGCAGGGAGCTGGCCTGTCGGGACACAGCTCTGTCCCTGGACGAGCTCATAGATATGTCCATACGACTGGACAATTTGCTGGCTGCCCGCGGGCGTTCGGAGAGGGTCCTGCCCGTTCCACCCCCGTGCACCCCCGCCCCTATGGAGGTGGGGGGGGCCGTGCAAAGGGGCACCGGAGGAAGTGGCTCCTCCTGCACCAGCTGTGGTCGGAGAGGACACACGGCCGACCGGTGCTGGAGGAGCCAGTCTGGGAGTCGAGAGGGCAGGCAGAACACTTCTCGGTCACCTCAGGTGAGTCAGCACCAGATTCACCCAGAACCCCCTTTTTTACCTGTTTTGTTTACTAATTTTTTTCCCTCTTCCCAGCATAGGGCGCTAGTCGATTCAGGCGCAGCTGGGAATTTTATGGACCGTGGACTTACCATTAAGCTGGGCATTCCGCGGGTGCCGATAGATTCCCCTTTCCCTGTGCACTCCCTAGATAGCCGGCCATTAGGGTCAGGGTTAGTCAGGGAGTCCACGGTGCCACTGGACATGGTAACGCAGGGGAATCATAAGGAACGCATTAGTTTTTTCCTTATTGATTCGCCTGCGTTTCCGGTGGTGCTGGGGGTCCCCTGGCTGGCTGGTCACAATCCCCGTATTTCGTGGAAACAGGGGGTTCTCCAGGGGTGGTCTCCAGGGGTGGTCATTCCCCCTGAATACGCCGATTTGGCGATCGCTTTTTGTAAAAAGAGGGCGACTAAATTACCACCTCATCGACAGGGGGATTGTGCGATAGATCTCCAGGTTGACGCTGCGCTTCCCAGGAGTCACGTGTACCCCTTGTCACAGGAGGAGACTGCGGCTATGGAGACATATGTCACGGAATCCCTGGGACAGGGGTACATTCGGCCCTCCATCTCACCCGCTTCCTCGAGTTTCTTTTTTGTGAAGAAAAAGGAGGGAGGTCTGCGTCCGTGCATTGATTACCGAGGTCTAAACGCTATTACGGTGGGGTTTAGTTACCCACTACCTCTCATCGCTACGGCGGTGGAATCATTTCACGGAGCACAGTTCTTCACAAAACTGGATCTCAGGAGCGCGTATAATCTGGTGCGTATCAAGAAGGGAGACGAGTGGAAAACCGCCTTTAGTACCACTTCAGGCCATTATGAGTACCTCGTCATGCCGTATGGGTTGAAAAATGCTCCAGCCGTCTTTCAATCCTTTGTTGACGAGATTCTCAGGGACCTGCATGGGCAGGGCGTGATAGTCTATATCGATGACATTCTGATATATTCCGCCACCCGCTCCGCGCATGTGTCCCTGGTGCGCAAGGTGCTTGGTAGACTGCTGGAGCATGACCTATACGTTAAGGCTGAGAAGTGTGAGTTTTCCAAACGAGCCGTCTCCTTTCTGGGTTATCGCATTTCCACCACGGGGGTGGTGATGGAGTGTGACCGCGTTAAGGCCGTGCGTGATTGGCCGACTCCAACCACGGTGAAGGAGGTGCAGCGGTTTTTAGGCTTTGCCAATTACTACCGGAGGTTTATCCGGGGTTTTGGCCAGGTAGCGGCTCCCATTACCTCACTGCTGAAGGGGGGGCCGGTGCGTTTGCGATGGTCGACGGAGGCGGACGGAGCCTTCAAGAAGTTGAAGACGCTGTTCACCGACGCACCCGTGTTGGCGCACCCGGACCCGTCTTTAGCGTTCGTAGTGGAGGTGGACGCGTCCAAGGCTGGGGTGGGTGCCGTGCTATCACAGCGCTCGGGTGTGCCACTGACACTCCGCCCCTGCGCTTTCTTTTCGAAGAAGCTCAGTTCGGCGGAGCGTAACTACGATGTGGGGGACAGGGAGTTGCTAGCAGTGGTCAAAGCTTTGAGGGTGTGGCGGCACTGGCTTGAGGGGGCTAAACACCCCTTTCTCATCTGGACCGACCACCGAAACCTGGAGTACATCCGGGCAGCGAGGAGACTGAATCCACGTCAGGCGAGGTGGGCCATGTTCTTCGCCCGGTTTAGGTTTACCATCTCCTATAGACCGGGTTCCCTGAATACTAGGGCCGACGCGCTGTCCCGTCTCTATGACACGGAGGACCGGCCCATCGATCCAACTCCCATCATTCCAGCGTCTAGGCTGGTGGCACCTGTGGTATGGGAGGTGGACGCGGACATCGAGCGGGCATTGGTGTTAGAACCTGCGCCTGCGCAGGTGCCCTTGGGGCGCATGTATGTGCCGCTCGGTGTTCGTGATCGTTTGATTCGGTGGGCGCACACGCTACCCACTGCGGGTCATCCTGGTGAGGCGAGGACAGTGCTGAGTCTAAGGGGGAAGTACTGGTGGCCCACCTTAGCTAAGGACGTGAGGTCCTATGTCTCTTCCTGTTCGGTGTGTGCCCAGAGTAAGGCTCCTAGGCATCTACCAAGAGGGAAGTTACAGCCCCTCCCCGTTCCACAACGACCATGGTCGCACCTGTCCATCGACTTCCTGACAGATCTTCCCCCCTCTCAGGGGAACACGGCGATTCTGGTGGTTGTGGATCGGTTCTCTAAGTCCTGCCGTCTCCTCCCATTGCCCGGTCTCCCTACGGCCCTGCAGACTGCGGAGGCCCTATTTACCCACGTCTTCCGGCACTACGGGGTGCCGGAGGACATTGTCTCTGATCGAGGTTCCCAGTTCACATCCAGGGTCTGGAAGGCGTTTATGGAGCGGCTGGGGGTCTCGGTCAGTTTGACCTCCGGTTATCACCCCGAGAGCAATGGGCAGGCGGAGAGGGTGAACCAGGAGGTGGGCAGGTTCCTGAGGTCGTATTGCCAGGACCGGCCAGGGGAGTGGGCGAGGTATATTCCCTGGGCTGAGTTAGCCCAGAACTCACTTCGCCACTCCTCTACTAACATATCACCCTTTCAGTGTGTGTTAGGTTACCAGCCGGTCCTGGCACCATGGCACCGGAGTCAGACCGAGGCTCCTGCGGTGGAGGACTGGGTCCAGCACTCCAAGGAGACCTGGAGAGCCGTCCAGGACTCACTAAAGGAGGCCAGTGTGCAGCAGAAGAGGAGTGCTGACCGCCACCGCAGTGAGGCGCCCGTGTTCACACCGGGAGACAGGGTCTGGCTCTCGACCCGGAACCTGCCCCTCCGCGTGCCCTGCCGGAAGCTGGGGCCGCAGTGTGTGGGGCCCTTCAAAGTCCTGAGGAGGATAAACGAGGTGTGTTATCGGTTGCAACTCCCTTCCTATTACCGTATTAACCCCTCGTTTCATGTGTCTCTCCTCAGGCCGGTGGTAGCTGGTCCCCTTCACGAAGATGAGGTGCCGGAGGTCCCTCCGCCCCCTCTGGACATCGGGGGGTCCCCGGCGTACAGCATACGGGCCATACTGGACTCGAGACGCCGGGCGAGGGGCCTACAGTACCTCGTTGACTGGGAGGGGTACGGCCCGGAGGAGAGGTGCTGGGTGCCGGCGGCGGACGTCCTGGACCCATCTATTTTGAGGGAGTTCCACCACCTCCGTCCGGATCACCCTGCGCCTCGCCCTCCGGGTCGACCTCGAGGCCGGTGTCGGCGCGCTGCGGGAGCCGCGCGTCAGGAGGGGGGTACTGTCACGATTCCCACCGACGGTGGCGCCCCCTCCTGCTCGGGTGGCGCTCGGCGGTCGTCGTCACCGGCCTATTAGCTGCCACCGATTCCCTTTTGCTTTTCCCTTTTTTTATTTTGTGACACCTGTGGTCAATTAGCCATTAGAAGGGCTATTTAGTTTAGCTGGCCCGCTCCTGTTCGTGCGGGATTAATGATTGTTTATTTGATAGACGGCTTATGTTCGTGTCGACGTTGTTTTGACGCCGTATGTATTTTCTCCCCTGTGTGTGGGAACCTTTGTTTTTTTGTGTGAGTGTATATATTAAAAACACCACTACCTTGTGTTCGCTGCTTCCTGCGCCTCATTCCTCCTCCACGATCACCAAGCCGTTACAGTATTTAATGTTGCAAAAATGACATTAACTCATTTTTGACCAAATGAGCTGTTACTGCCCTTTTGCTTGGTAGGGCAGTATGGTGTTGCCATATAGACACCTCTCCTAGTGAGGAATTACTGAGACGTACAGTGTTACCATATAGACCCCTCTCCTAGTGAGGAATTACTGAGACGTACAGTGTTACCATATAGACCCCTCTCCTAGTGAGGAATTACTGAGACGTACAGTGTTACCATATAGACCCCTCTCCTAGTGAGGAATTACTGAGACGTACAGTGTTACCATATAGACCCCTCTCCTAGTGAGGAATTACTGAGATGTACAGTGTTACCATATAGACCCCTCTCCTAGTGAGGAATTACTGAGACGTACAGTGTTACCATATAGACCCCTCTCCTAGTGAGGAATTACTGAGATGTACAGTGTTACCATATAGACCCCTCTCCTAGTGAGGAATTACTGAGACGTACAGTGTTACCATATAGACCCCTCTCCTAGTGAGGAATTACTGAGACGTACAGTGTTACCATATAGACCCCTCTCCTAGTGAGGAATTACTGAGATGTACAGTGTTACCATATAGACCCCTCTCCTAGTGAGGAATTACTGAGACGTACAGTGTTACCATATAGACCCCTCTCCTAGTGAGGAATTACTGAGACGTACAGTGTTACCATATAGACCCCTCTCCTACAACATGGAACTGAATGGGAAGAGTGTTAGAAATACAACATGGAACTGAATGGACAGACAGTTAGAAATAAAACATGGAACTGAATGGGAAGAGTGTTAGAAATACAACATGGAACTGAATGGGAAGAGTGTTAGAAATACAACATGGAACTGAATGGACAGACAGTTAGAAATACAACATGGAACTGAATGGGAAGAGTGTTAGAAATACAACATGGAACTGAATGGACAGACAGTTAGAAATACAACATGGAACTGAATGGACAGAGTGTTAAAAATACAATACGGAACTGAATGGACAGATTGTTAGAAATACAACATGGAACTGAATGGACAGATTGTTAGAAATACAACGTGGAACTGTATGGACAGAGAGTTACAAATACAACATGGAACTGAATGGACAGACAGTTAGAAATACAACATGGAACTGTATGGACAGAGAGTTACAAATACAACATGGAACTGAATGGACAGACAGTTAGAAATACAACATGGAACTGAATGGACAGATTGTTAGAAATACGACATGGAACTGAATGGGAAGAGTGTTAGAAATACAACATGGTACTGAATGGACAGACAGTTATAAATACAACATGGAACTGAATGGACAGACAGTTAGAAATACAACATGGAACTGAATGGACAGACTGTTAGAAATACAACATGGAACTGAATGGACAGACTGTTAGAAATACAACATGGAACTGAATGGACAGACTGTTAGAAATACAACATGGAACTGAATGGACAGACTGTTAGAAATACAACATGGAACTGAATGGACAGACTGTTAGAAATACAACATGGAACTGAATGGACAGACAGTTAGAAATACAACATGGAACTGAATGGACAGACTGTTAGAAATACAACATGGAACTGAATGGACAGACTGTTAGAAATACAACATGGAACTGAATGGACAGACTGTTAGAAATACAACATGGAACTGAATGGACAGACTGTTAGAAATACAACATGGAACTGAATGGACAGACAGTTAGAAATACAACATGGAACTGAATGGACAGACAGTTAGAAATACAACATGGAAGTGCCGTAGTTTTCTGTTCATGTGATCTGAAGCAGTTGTCTCTCTCTATATAGCGTCTGCGTCCTTATTGTGAAAAGCTGTTTCACTGTGAAGGAGTCAGACTTGATGGCTGAGAGAGAGCTAAAAACATTATTATTCAAAATGTTTTCAAAAGCCTCTTGGCATCAGAGAAGTACCCCCCAAACACCCACAGGTGAGATAAACACAAAGTAGGAAGACTTCTGTAGAGGTTCAGGACATGTTTCATAATAACATCACTGTAGAGGTTCAGGACATGCTTCATATTAACATCACTGTAGAGGTTCAGGACATGTTTCATAATAACATCACTGTAGAGGTTCAGGACATGCTTCATAATAACATCACTGTAGAGGTTCAGGACATGCTTCATAATAACATCACTGTAGAGGTTCAGGACATGCTTCATATTAACATCACTGTAGAGGTTCAGGACATGCTTCATATTAACATCACTGTAGAGGTTCAGGACATGCTTCATAATAACATCACTGTAGAGGTTCAGGACATGCTTCATAATAACATCACTGTAGAGGTTCAGGACATGCTTCATATTAATATCACTGTAGAGGTTCAGGACATGCTTCATATTAATATCACTGTAGAGGTTCAGGACATGCTTCATATTAACATCACTGTAGAGGTTCAGGACATGCTTCATAATAACATCACTGTAGAGGTTCAGGACATGCTTCATATTAATATCACTGTAGAGGTTCAGGACATGCTTCATATTAATATCACTGTAGAGGTTCAGGACATGCTTCATATTAACATCACTGTAGAGGTTCAGGACATGCTTCATAATAACATCACTGTAGAGGTTCAGGACATGCTTCATAATAACATCACTGTAGAGGTTCAGGACATGTGTCATATTAACATCACTGTAGAGGTTCAGGACATGCTTCATAATAACATCACTGTAGAGGTTCAGGACATGCTTCATATTAACATCACTGTAGAGGTTCAGGACATGCTTCATATTAACATCACTGTAGAGGTTCAGGACATGCTTCATAATAACATCACTGTAGAGGTTCAGGACATGCTTCATAATAACATCACTGTAGAGGTTCAGGACATGCTTCATATTAATATCACTGTAGAGGTTCAGGACATGCTTCATATTAATATCACTGTAGAGGTTCAGGACATGCTTCATATTAACATCACTGTAGAGGTTCAGGACATGCTTCATAATAACATCACTGTAGAGGTTCAGGACATGCTTCATATTAATATCACTGTAGAGGTTCAGGACATGCTTCATATTAATATCACTGTAGAGGTTCAGGACATGCTTCATATTAACATCACTGTAGAGGTTCAGGACATGCTTCATAATAACATCACTGTAGAGGTTCAGGACATGCTTCATAATAACATCACTGTAGAGGTTCAGGACATGTGTCATATTAACATCACTGTAGAGGTTCAGGACATGCTTCATAATAACATCACTGTAGAGGTTCAGGACATGCTTCATATTAACATCACTGTAGAGGTTCAGGACATGCTTCATATTAACATCACTGTAGAGGTTCAGGACATGCTTCATAATAACATCACTGTAGAGGTTCAGGACATGCTTCATAATAACATCACTGTAGAGGTTCAGGACATGCTTCATATTAATATCACTGTAAAGGTTCAGGACATGCTTCATAATACCATCACTGTAGAGGTTCAGGACATGCTTCATATTAATATCACTGTAAAGGTTCAGGACATGCTTCATATTAACATCATGTCTCAGCAGAACATACAGAAGGGCTAACAGTCCACCTGTCAGTGTTCTCACTGAGATGTGCCAACCCTAGCAGTGTGTACAGACTTAAAGAGGTGAAAACAGGAGGAAATATGTGAGTTCACAATTTTTACCTGAATAAGCAATTTCTCCATCTGGTAGGAAACTAAATCTCTTTCCTGAAATTGTGTCTATGGCTTGTAAATCGTTCTGCCTGTAAGCATTGTATACAGGTAGTCACTTACAGTATACTGAACCATTTCATTCCATATCTGAGATGAGGAGCTCTTTCTACACGCATACATACTATAAGTAAATTAAGTGATCCTTCAACTGTGCTGTTCAATGCTTTTGAAATCAAGTGAGAGAAAGAGAGAGCTACAGAATACACTAGAGCAGGGCTCCCTAACTGGCAGCCCGGCGGGCTGAATCTGGCCCCCCAAGTTATCTGAGCAATAAATTCTATGTACAATTCTATTTAATATATACAGTATACAAAATTATATGTATATACAGTATACAAAATTATATATATATATATATGTTCGTAAAACATGTTTTTTTATGTCCAACAGTGAAAAGAAAAAACATGTTTTACGAAAATATATATGAACACGGATGCCATCTGTGTGTGTGTGTGTGTGTGTTTTGAAAAGGACCTCGTAAGAAAGCATATCACTTTAAACCTGTTGTTTACCAAGCATGTGACAAAATATAAATCGATTTGATTTGTTTTTGAAGTGATTTGTTTGACAATCAGATGAAACCATCATGACTGGTTGTGTTCATGCCACATTAAATGGTCATACATGTTTA
This sequence comes from Salmo trutta, assembly GCF_901001165.1. NCBI lineage: Eukaryota > Metazoa > Chordata > Actinopteri > Salmoniformes > Salmonidae > Salmo > Salmo trutta. The sequence continues at coordinate 46,220,670 of NC_042968.1, forward strand.
CTGTTAAAATACATGTCTTTACTTTTAGGCCCAATGACAAAATGAGTGGGTGAGCAACCACATGTACAGTTGAAGTGTGAAGTTTACATACACCTTAGCCAAATACATTTAAACTCAGTTTGTTACAAGTCCTGACATTTAATCAGAGTAAAAATTCCCTGTCTTAGGTCAGTTAGGATCACCACTTTATTTTAAGAATGTGAAATGTCAGAATAATAGTAGAGAGAATTATTTATTTCAGCTTTTATTTCTTTCATCACATTCCCAGTGGGTCAGAAGTTTACATACACTCAATTAGTATTTAGTAACATTGCCTGTGAATTGTTTAACTTGGGTCAAATGTTTCAGGAAGCATTCCACAAGCTTCACACAACAAGTTGGGTGAATTTTGGCCCATTCCTCCTGACAAAGCTGGTGTAACTGAGTCAGGTTTGTAGGCTTGCTCGCACACACTTTTTCAGTTCTGCCCACACATTTTCTATAGGATTGAGGTCAGGGCTTTGTGATGGCCACTCCAATACCTTGACTTTGTTGTCCTTAAGCCATTTTGCCACAACTTTGGAAGTATGCTTGGGGTCATTGCCCATTTGGAAGACCCATTTGTGACTGATGTCTTGAGATGTTGCTTCAATATATCCACATAATTTTCCTTCCTCAGGATGCATTTACACATTTACATTTTAGTCATTTAGCAGACACTCTTATCCAGAGTGACTTACAGTAGTCAATGCATACATTTCATACATTTTTTTCTCCGTACTGGTCCCCCGTGGGAATCGAACCCACAACCCTGGAGTTGCAAACACCATGCTCTACCAACTGAGTCACACGGGACCACGGATGCCATCTATTTTGTGAAGTGCACCAGTCCCTCCTGCAGCAAAGCACCCCCACAACATGATGCTGCCACCCCCGTGCGTCAGGGTTGGGATGGTGATCTTCGGCTTGCAAGCCTCCCTCTTTTTCCTCCAAACATAATGATGGTCATTATGGCCAAACAGTTCTATTTTTGTTTCATCAGACCAGAGGACATTTCTCCAAAAAGTACGATCTTTGTCCCCATGTGCAGTTGCAAACCGTAGTGTGGCTTTTTAATTGCGGTTTTGGAGCAGCGGCTTCTGCTGAGCGGCCTTTCAGGTTATGTCGATATAGGACTCGTTTTACTGTGGATATAGATACTTGTGTACCTGTTTCCTACAGCATCTTCACAAGGTCTTTTGCTGTTGTTCTGGGATTGATTTGCACTTTTCGCACCAAAGTACATTCATCTCTAGGACTCGGTCATCTCTAGAACGCGTCTCCTTCCTGAGCGGTATGATGGCTGTGCGGTCCCATGGTGTTTATGCTTGCGTACTATTGTTTGTACAGATGAACGTGGTACCTTCAGACATTTGGAAATTGCTCCCAAGGATGAACCAGACTTGTGGAGGTCTACAGTTAATTTTCTGACGTCTTGGCTGATTTCTTTTGATTTTCCCATGATGTCAAGCAAAGAGGCACTGAGTTTTGAAGGTAGGCGTTGAAATACATCCACAGGTACACCTCTAAATGACCCAAGTGATGTCAATTAACCTATCAGAAGCTTCTACAGCCACAACATCATTTTCTGGAATTTGCCAAGCTGTTTAAAGGCACAGTTTACTTAGTGTATGTAAACTTCTGACCCACTGGAATGTGATACAGTTATAGTATAATTATAAGTGAAATAATCTGTCTGTAAATAATTGTTGAAAAAAGACTTGTGTCATGCACAAACTAGATGTCCTAACCGACTTGCCAAAACTATAGTTTGTTAACAAGAAATTTGTGGAGTGGTTGAAAAACAAGTTTTAATGACTCCAACCTAAGTGTATGTAAACTTCCGACTTCAACTGTATAAGTAGGAAGTCCCGTGAAAAAAACTACAGACCCCCAGAATGTCACGGTATAATTCACTCGGTCTACAATAAAGTATCCATTCAAAGAGAGCTCATTAAAACTAGACGTGATTGATCTGAATCATCTCAATGACTGAATAAGAATGACTGAATAAGAATGACTGAATAGGAATGACTGAATAGGAATGACTGAATAGGAATGACTGAATAGGAATGACGGAATAGGAATGACTGAATAGGAATGACTGAATAAGAATGACTGAATAAGAATGACTGAATAGGAATGACTGAATAGGAATGACTGAATAGGAATGACTGAATAAGAATGACTGAATAAGAATGACTGAATAGGAATGACTGAATAAGAATGACTGAATAAGAATGACTGAATAGGAATGACTGAATAGGAATGACTGAATAGGAATGACTGAATAAGAATGACTGAATAGGAATGACTGAATAGGAATGACTGAATAAGAATGACTGAATAGGAATGACTGAATAGGAATGACTGAATAGGAATGACTGAATAGGAATGACTGAATAGGAATGACTGAATAGGAATGACTGAATAGGAATGACTGAATAAGAATGACTGAATAGGAATGACTGAATAGGAATGACTGAATAAGAATGACTGAATAGGAATGACTGAATAAGAATGACGGAATAGGAATGACTGAATAGGAATGACTGAATAGGAATGACTGAATAGGAATGACTGAATAGGAATGACTGAATAGGAATGACGGAATAAGAATGACGGAATAGGAATGACTGAATAGGAATGACTGAATAGGAATGACTGAATAAGAATGACTGAATAGGAATGACTGAATAGGAATGACTGAATAAGAATGACTGAATAGGAATGACTGAATAAGAATGACGGAATAGGAATGACTGAATAGGAATGACTGAATAGGAATGACTGAATAAGAATGACTGAATAAGAATGACTGAATAGGAATGACTGAATAGGAATGACGGAATAAGAATCTTATGTGATTTTGCTTGGAACACCCTTTAATGTATGCCGTCTCAATATGAGAGAATGGAGAAAATTATATTTTTCCACAGCTGCCTCTGTGAACTTTTCCACAGCTGCCTCTCTCTCTGCCTTTTATATTGTCCTATGGCATCGTGGTCTGGACTCTGCATCCCTAAGAATTTTGACAATTTCACTGCATGCGAGCACTAGACTTGCTTTTCCTCTGGAATACAGTAAGTTATGAGAATGCATTGTTGCTTCCATTTTGACCTTTTGACACGGCATGTCCTCCCCTGAATGTGGGTTTCCTCTTGTCAGGTTATTGTACTGTCCAATGCCTACCAGGAATCATCAGCCTAGGCTATTCCCATGCTGCTGTGGAGGTTCTTCCTGGTCAGACCCCTGGCTAACTGCTTCCTCTCTGTGTGTGACCTGCTCACTCAGCCTAAATAGAGACCTTCCATCAAGCTCAGCCAGGGTTGCACTGTTCCAGAGGGAACCCCACTTGGATTTAATTCAATCTACGTGATGAAAAGCATAACCAGGTGCTGTGAGGTTTGCTTGTTCTTTTCATTGGCAGTTCTTGGAGAAACGTTGTCCACCATGTTTGTAATGCCAACCACATTCGGTTGGATCAGGATTTCATGTCTTGGCAGAGGAAGTCGGCGGGGAGTCCGTTTTCCCCCATCCTTCGACTTTTGTCATGAATTATCCAGTGGGCTACAGCTGTGTTGATGGACTGACCTGAGCAGAGGGGTTTCATGAAATATTAAGACCCCTCATCAGAAACGGCAACATAGCGTACTATGAAGCGCTATAAAGACCAGGGGATTCTTCTTTCTCTCTGTGTGGTTTAACACATGAAATGAGTGGCAGGTGGTCTAGCGGTTAAGAGCATTGGGCCAGTGAAAGGTTGCTGGTTCGAATCCCTGAGCTGACTAGGTGAAAAATATGTTGACGTGCACTTGAGCAAGGCACTTAACCCTAATTGCTCCTGTAAGTAACTCTGGATAAGAGCCTGCTAAATAACTAAAATGTAAATTCTGGTATGCTAATATCATAGGCCCATGAATAATGGCACTATGAATAATTTACTCTTCCAGTATGTAATGGCTTTCTACATTATTTTTCAATATTTAAATTATACGGACATGTAAATTATAAAAGGACAAAGGGCATGGTTTTAATGTCTTCTCTGCAGAAATTTGACAGAGATTAGATTAGAATGGTATTGCATTGATTAAATGCAGGCCTTTTTCAACATCCGTCTTATGCAGTGTCGTGACGTTGTATTAGTTAATGTGACGACTGTTGCTCATCGAATGATTAACGGTTTATAATTACGTGATTAAATGAATTAAGCAATGAATCAAGCAATTATTAACTCATTAACCTGGGGCACCATGGGAACATTGTTTTGATTGAGTTTCTATTTCCCAAATTAACTCAAAGGATATCAGAATATCGATTACAACAGTCGCTAAATTAATCAGTTTCCTCTACAGTCTCATAATCTGGAAGTCGTATAATCCGGGAATCTGCACGGACCCGGGCTTTACCACTGAATTTACCACACCAATCTTAGTTGATTATTTATTTACTAGCAAGCTAAAATGATGATAAAAATGCACATACACAAAACACAGTCTAGCTATTGATTAGGACTTAGTATAACGGGCCAACACACTATGGCGCTTGTTACCCAAAATGGGGATTTTAAAGAGAGAGAAAGAAAGGAAGTACACGAGAGAAATGTTCATTTGTCAGCCATGCTTATTTAAAATTAGCCTTGCCCCGAACTGCCGCTCTTATGGGTCAGAATATAATGATGTAATTACGTGTTGTAGTTCTCAGGTGGGAAGCTCCGCGTGGGTCGTTTAGGCTTCTAAATGACGAAGTTCTCCGGCGCAACTCTCTGGTTGTCCTCACGATGTCAGTGTCCTTCTTGGCTAAGTGGTCTGATCCTCACCCTTGATCGGAAAGGGGTCTTCTGAGGACAGACAGCTCTGTAGCTCAGAGCTCACAGCTTCGGCTCGAATGGTGTCGATACCACGATTCAATGGAGAGTGGAGGCTGGGTGGTTCGGCTTGAATTCACCCGCTTAGACACAGCTACTCGTCCGTAGCTCGTGTAGAAAAATATTTCTTTGTCTTCAACCTTGTGTTTCGTTTTGGGGTTCGTCGACTTTGTTAGACCTTCGCTGCAGCTTGGGGTCAATAGTCTACTATGTTAATTCTTCACTCTCCTGTCTTATACCCTCGGGTCAGAAGTGGGTGTAACAGCCTTTAGGGCGATTCTCTGGGCGGACCAAGTCAAAGGGGGCAAGGCTTAGATTTGGCTAAAAATCCGATTTTAGACACTAACTTCACATTTCATCTTTATCAAAACATTCTGTTTGATTTGGATATTTTCCAAACAGCGTACAATGTATAAACATCAGGCATATACTGGGAAAACTCTTAAAGGTACAATGTTTTCATAATAACGTCATCTCTTAACCTTTAAAAACAAATACTAAAGTTACATACATTTTAATATTCCACTTTTCGTCATAACCACCATTGTGGCTGACGGAAACCATTGTTCCAAAGTTCCTTTATTGCATGTTTAAGGTTCTGAGGCCAGTTCTCCATTGTTAGGACAAAGGAATTTCTCTGTATTATGGGCATGAGGTGTCATAAAACCCCCACATCTTCAGACCCCTAGATCTCTCCTCCTCTGTTGGGGGTTTGGGAGATAATCTGTAGGGTGGTGGTCTCCTGTACCCTGACCTGATCAGGACAGTCATGACAGTCCCCCTCTGGTAGGTTCAACTTGGAATGATTCTGCATGTTGCAACCCACCATAAGAATGACCATCGGATGTCCTGGTCTGTGGATCATCAGAGCAGCCCCCCCCTTTAGTGGTTCCCCCTGGTAGGCTTTCCGCAAGCTGTGGATCACCACCAGAATGGATCAAGGAGGTCTGGCAGTGGCTCTGTGTTCCGGCCCGTCGTCCGGTTATCCCGGTTAGTGGACCTAGGCAGTAACTTGGCAGACGTTAATAACGCACAACACTCAGGCAATACATCATTACATTTCCTCCCCAAAGGAGCGGTGTCTTGGCTCTAAGGCTTCCTAAGTGTCAAAGGTAATGAAATGAAAAATTGGAATAAAAACATAACAGTATACAAAATATGTCTACCACACCTTAATCATCTAATATGGACTATGTTCTATATATGTCCAAGGCCTTGGCTAAATAGCTCTATCATGGCGTTGTCTCTAATGTCATGTCTAGGTTGATCCTACTTGCAGGTGGGTAGTTAAGGCACTTGTAAAAACTTGGCCCCTGAAGGCCAAGCTTACATTAGGGACATTACTGGGCTGACCTAGCGAGTTCGGGAGAGGAGGCTGGGACTGGGCCCTGTAAGAGGGTTTCCGGATCCATTGCCACCTTTCCAAAAATCGGGATCGCTTCCGTCCCACGGGTGATCCTAGTATAAGACCTCATTAGGTCTTCCATTGCACGTGTGCGCCTGTGTACGTAGTAGGTGCACACGCCAAGGGAAATGAGACCAAGGATCATGGTAACAGTCAGGATACTGTCCGGCACCGTCCAAGAGCGGGCGACAGACCAATCTTTTGGTCTGTAGTCAGTCGGGTCGACTAACAGTGCCTCATCCAGTACGCTAAGATCGACAGTCATGGGTCCCTCGTACTGGATTTGGTATTGAATGGCTTGTGGTAACTCAAGGGAACGTTTAGCAAAAGCGTCCGGCATTTCAATCTCTGTGTCTATCCGGTCGTCGGGAAGGTGGTATAGAGCGAGGTCGTCTACGTGAATAATCGCCCCCTCTGGTACCGTAACAAAAACAGTCTGGTTGGGGAGGTTTAATTGGGTGATGGAGTCATGGCGTTCGTAAGTCATAGTGGCGGACGCGAACGGTGTGTTGACCAACCATCGGTTCCCTACCACCTCCACTTGTGTGGTGGTGGCCCCATCCCTGGCTGTTAGTTTGGCTCTACAGCGTTCTTCGCTGGTGATAGCTTTAATACCACAAAGACGCTCAGTGTTATCCCTGACAAATGGTTTGCTAGGACAAAGGTAGTGGACATCTTTGGTTAGAGTACACATTAGCAGGTTAGGGGTGAGATAGAAATCTGGGTTGTTTTCCTGGTAAGCTACAACTGGGGGCGTGGCAATCTTTATGTGGGTACTGTCGCGCCAAAATCCTACATTGAGAACCGTTTTCAATCTATAGATATTCTCCAGTTCAACAACCGGCAGCGTCAGTAGAAAACCCACTTCATTACGATCAACATCAACGTGTATTGGGATGGCCGACCCCAGACTATAGGCCAAATGTGATTGTAACGGCCTTAGTGTGGTTGAAGTAGCTGAGGTCAATATGTCGTGCACCATTGAGAGGGGCACTAGATATGAGGGGATTCTATTCATGGCCAAGTGGTCCATAGAAGAGCTAACTTCACGGAGAAAATCCTCCAGTAACAATCGAACCAATTGGACATGGGCATAGTCATGGTTCATGACCTCTGCTAGCTTTCCTACAGACAGGATAGTTTTGTTCAGGAGAGTAGCGTGTGTGTTGACCACCAGAATAGTGTCCTGGAGAGACTTTCCCACATGTTGCAACCTAAGGGCCTGTGCCTTCATCTGCTGCTGGATAAGTGGCATCTCTTCAGTAATCTCCCTAACATTCCTCTTGACTGTGGCTAGACTGACTGCGTTGACGGCAGTGGTACCTAGGGCAAATAGTGACCCTACGGCTGCCCCTATCGATAGTAGCGCCCCGACGAATCGTTTTTCTCGCCTGGGCTCAGCTAGTTCTGACTGGGTTACTGTGAACTTTTGGAGTTGGGCCAACATATGGGCAGTGTCTAGCTGGGCGTGCTTAATTGCCTGGCTGGTCCAGTCAGCCCCGGCCCAACTCAAATGCGCCGCAGGTGGAATGTGTTGGCGGTACACATTCTCTGCATCTAGGCGGACATATACCCTCTGCGTGTGTACTCTGCAGTTAGTTATGAGGAGTCCTGGATCGTCGCGGAGAACGATTCCCGTAGGGGGTCCGTTCGTGATTACGTCTGCTGGGTTGGTTTTGACCAGGGCGCAGAGTGTCAGGATCATCCAAAGGAACTCCATCCTACAGAAACGCATAATCAGAGATTGTTGGAGTATTTCAGTTATTTGTATTCGTAAACAAAAATTGTTTTGACAACTATTTTTCTGTTTTTCTTATTTTTAATCAGTACAGCGCAGGACGATATCACTAGTGACAACAGATGTATATCTGGTAGCTGGGAAGAGAATAAAAGATATTAGGTGCAACGTACTGGTCTCCTGGAAGGGATCAGCTGAGGGTACTTAAGAATTTTCTTAGTACCTCTGGGTTTTTGCTAGGGTTTTTATCTATTTGGTGCTGGCTAGCACCCCTTCTATTCCCATGGGGGGAGTGTACAACTTGATTTGGTTCCGGTGGACCCACTTTAATGTGGCGTTTTGTCGACCTTTGCTGATTTTGATCTGGTAAGCTACAGGTGATAGCTTCACCACAATCTCGTGTGGCCCCGTCCAGTGGGGCAGGAACTTTGTTGCGACGCCCGCGGGTTTGGTGTATATGTAGTGCCACACCTTATCTCCGACCTCGAACACCTGGTGTGAGGCTTTTTTGTCGTAATAGGTCTTGTCACCTTCTGCACTTCTTTCCAATTGTCCTTGAGCGTACGCAAAGGTAGTCTGGAGATGGTTCCGCAAGTCGGTCACGTATTGATGAGCCGTGTAGGCGGTGGCTGTGGCGACATCTCCCGGTTGGTACAGGAGATGCAGTGGAAGGGTCATTTGCCGGCCCGTCATCATCTCAAAGGGTGTCATTCCCGTAGACCTGTTGCGTGTGGCTCTGATTGCCATCAGTACCAATGGTAGTTTGAGGTCCCAATCTTTGTGGTTGGCTGCCACATATTTCCTCAAGATTCTGACAATTGATTGGTTGCTCCTTTCTACCACCCCCGAGCTCCTAGGGTGGTACGCGATGTGGAGTTTAGCTTTGACTCCCAGGAGCTTCCACAGTTCGGTCATTACAGCTGCCGAAAAGTGGGTTCCTCTGTCGCTGTCCACGGTTTCTCCTGGCAGGCCGAAACGACTGAAAACGTGGTTTAGCAAAAGAACGGCAGTGGTTTCCGCTGTGTCATTAGTCGCCGGCAGGCACTCCACCCACTTTGTGAATGCGCAAGTCACTGTGAGGAGGTACTTGTTGCCTCTGGCAGACCTGGCAACTGGGCCGACCCAGTCGATCTGGATTGAGCTCCAGGGGTAAGACACACCCTTGCGTTGCAGGGGTGCTCTGTGAAGTGGCTTGGTGGGTTGAAACTGGCAGCAAACTAGACACCCCCTCACGTATCGTGCCACGTCTTGTTCCACGTGAGGCCAGTGGGCCACCTGTCGCAATGTTTCACATGTAGCCTTGACCCCCCTATGGCCTCCACATGGCTCGTCGTGGGCATGAGCTATCATTATCCCCCTCTGTGTTTTAGGAACCACCCACCTTCGAGCGGTGTCGGTTTCTGAAACATACACCAATAGGTCATCTACAAGTGTGAGGTGCTGTTTAGTTGCGTACAGCGAACGCAAGTCGTGTGAACCTGCCAAAGCCAGTTCGGACACTGGGTGGTTGACAGGATCCGACAGGAATGCCATCAAAGTGGCGAGGGACTCATCTTGGTGTTGCATTGCTACCAGGTCGCCATTCATGAATGAATGCGTTAGCAACACATTATGTTTGTGCGACGACGTTTTCCGTGGTGCTACATGGCTACGCGTTACCGCAGACACCATAGCTTCCTCAGTGGGTTTTTCGTCTCGAGCAGCAAACACCCAAGGGGTGCCGTGAATTGCACCAGATTTCGCCATGCTGTCAGCATGGTCGTTGCCAAGTTTGTCACGACCAGGTGATTTGGAGTGTCCCTTGACTTTCTTCCAATACACCTGTATGTCGTGTTTGGTGATGAGATCATGACAAGCTAGAATGAGCTCTTTGTTTTTCACCTCTTTACCACTTGAAGTAGTCATGTGCTTTTGTTTCCAAAACGGCAAGTGGCATAAGAAGGTGAGTCTCGCGTAGTTAGAGTCGGTGCAGATCGCCAGTTCTGCCAATCCGTGTTTCACCGCTGTTTGCAGGGTGATCAGCACGCCAGCCACTTCTGCAAACTGGCTGGTCTTGTTGCCAAGCTGAAATTGAAGTGGTTTGCACGGAATGTCGTTGTGCCATACCAATCCCACCCCAGCTTGCAAGTGGTCTAGATGGCGGTAAGAACAGCCATCTACAAATGCCATCGGCATGTCGAGACACACGTTCTCTTCGAAATAGTGATGGTTCGAAGGCAATGGCGGAGCGATGTCACGCGGGGGTGGTCCGGAGTCGGTTTCATCGTCACCACAGTGTTGACACACCGCCAAAGCACTGCCCAAAGGCAGGTTCTTTGCTTTTGCGTAGTTGATTACTACATCATGGCTCTGCAGCGTCATGAGCCAAGCCGCTATCCTGCTGTTGTGTACAGCACCCTCACGGATTCGTTGGCTTTTCAGAAAAGTCACAGGCTGGTGACATGTTTCTATGATCACCTTTTGTCCGCCGACATAACTGGTGAAGTGTTTGATCGCCCAGACTGTCGACAGCAGCGCTTTTTCGCAGTCTGAGTATTTGTGTTCGGCGGGGTTGAGTGTTTTGCTCGCGTAAGCAACCACACGTTTGTCTTGGTCGTATTTTTGGTACAACCCAGCGCTAAGGCAGTGCTCTGAGAAACCGACTTCCAAAAAGAATGTCTTGTCTTTGTTGGGGTATACCAGGCAGGGTGCCTCGCAAAGCAGGTTTTTCAAGGAAGCCACCGCTTCGTTGTGAGTGACATCCCAAACGAATGGGGTGTCTTTCTGAAGAAGGTGAGTCAACGGTTTTGACAAGTCGGCGTAGTTTTCGATGAATTGACGGGAGTAATTACATACTCCCAAGAAGCTGCGCACCTCGTGAAGGTTTGTAGGTGTTTTGATGTTGCGGACTGCTTGGATTCGGTTAGACTGTGGCAGGATGCCCTCGGCACCCACCAGAAGCCCAACGTAGTTTACCTTGGTCCTGCACCATTGTCCTTTCATGATGGCCAACTTAGCCCCTGCAGTCCCGAGTTGGGTGAGAACGTGGTCCATTTCATTGAGGTGATGTGACCAAGTCTCACTTCTCATGAGAACGTCGGCCACGTAAATTATCGTCCCCCTAGAGGCTGCGTCTGGCATCGCCTTGTGCAGGAAGATGTTGAACTCTGAGGGGGAGTTCGCATACCCGAATGGGCAACGATTGAACGTGAAGAGCTTGTTCGAGAAAGAGAAAGCCAACTTGTGTTGGTCACGCGGGTCGACTGTCATGGTCCAGAAACCATTTGCCACGTCGACGGTGGAGAAGTACTTGGCGTTTGCCACCTTTGGCAACTCTTGGTCGAGCTGTGTCATTGGCCAACGAGACAACGGAACCAGTTTGTTGAGTTGTCTATAGTCAATGGTAAGACGCCATTTACCCGTTGGTTTCAGAACGGGCCACACGGGAGCGCTGTACGTACTGTTACATTCCCTGATTATCCGTTTAGCTAATAAGGAATCGATAATCTCTTGTACTGCTGCGTATGCTGCGAGCGGGATTTTGTATTGTCTAACGAACGTAGGAGTTGCTCCGGGTGGCGTAGGAATACGCACCACATGGATACCCGTAACCCCGCAATCCAGCGAGTCTGTCGACCAGATCTCACTGTGTTTGTTAAACAATTCTCTCAACTGATGGCGTTCAGTGTCATTGACAAGTGCATCAGCCTCCGACAGTAGTTGTATTACCTGTGCATGGAAACCAGGATATGGTTCGGCGACATTGTACAGGTCTTCATCGGGTGGTGACGGCATGTCACCTTTGGAAGAGTCATCGGTTGTTTCCTCACAAGAGTGTACTTCGCATGCAGGAGGAGACGCAATATCATCCTCCGTGACGATGGAGTATATTAACTGGTTGCTGTCAGGATCGACATCCAGCCGGAATGCCGATGTGACGTCCAGTGGCAATACGGGAGTTAGTGCTATTGCTTTTGACTGACAAGTAAACAGCGTACCTCCCTCGCCATCTAGGTCTAGGGAGGACGGAAGAGGCCCAATCACAGGAACAACTAGTTCAAAATCATGGAAGGCGTAATCGATCAATGTTCCTAGCTGAGTGTGCCGAGGAATGGAAATATCCGCTTGAGTCAGATTTTGTACCAGGAGGTAAGTGGATCTAGCGGTTAGTTCCAACAGTGGGTTACCATTGATAGTTAGCCCCAAGTCGAATAGTTTTGGAGAGGGTTGGAAGAACGCAGTGGTGCCTTCCATCCGGTATCCGGGCGCCAGGTTCAGTCTTACAGAAACCTCTGTGGTTCTTGCCGGTATCAACATGGCGGACTCAGTTATCGTCTTGCAAGCTTCAGGAATAGTCTGCCCGGAAGCCATTCGCACCGGGTCGAAAGACAAGGCATGTTGGTTTGGCTGCGCCAAAGACCAAAGAACTTGGTGTATGGTATCAAGTTTAACACCCAATCTTACCAAAATGTCCGCTCCCACATAGACTGTATGTGGGAGGTCCGCGACAACCAGTAGGTAGTGGGATAATTCCTTGGTTCCAATGCGGATCGATAGCGCACACACCCCTATTGCGGTGAGTGTTGTCTGGGGAGTCGTTCCCAGTGGAAATCTAAACGTTTTCGGCACAAGGGGATGGCAGTTAGCCGTTTTCGAAATTTCGTTGAACATTTCCAAACTGATTGCTGATTTTTCTGACCAGGTGGCCAGCCTGGTATCCTCAGCCATAGTGCCGTTTAGGCACACGCCCCCTATCAGGGGAGGGCGGTAAGTGTCGGCTGGTGAATCACCCAAGCCGCACAAGAAAACCACATGTTCGGTTAAGTTCCGAGTCGAACTCACATTGTCCTTTGCCACAAATGGCGGGCTCATGGCCAAGTTCACAGGGTTTGCGTCAGATGCTGACGTCGGACCCTCGTCGTTGCACAATGTAAGGCAGGTAGCCTTGGAAGAATGCGGCGAAGTCAACGGAGTAGGCATAGGTATTTGTGACCAGATTTGATTGGTTTTCCAATCCATTAGTGGTACCAAACGGTCAATTAAATCACTCCCAATCAGCATTCGTTCTATTTCGATGCTAGTCACATACACGGGGTGTATCAGTGACACGCTTTCGAAGTTGAGTTTAAGTAGGAGACGTTTGGTTAGGGGCGAGGTAGCTTGAGTGAAACCTCGAAGATTCGTATCGCAATGTTCCGTTTTCAACCATCGTTTTGTTGGGTCCACTGCCCTTTTTAGTTCATCCAGCAAGGTTTTGGATATGAGGGAAATTGTTGAACCCGAATCTATCAGAGCGTGACAGGTCACACAGTCCTCCAGGACTGTTCTAAGGTATGGCCTGTTCGAGTTGGTTTTTCTCGTCATATCCCCAACAAAATGGAGTGGGTTGGGAGAACGGAGCGGTTTGTAATCTGCGTCGATTTCCAAGACAGATAAGTTACCTACGTGACCCAGTGGGTCCTCTATCGGAATGGTAGAGGAATCATCTGTTACAAAGCTGCTTATCTCGTGCATCTCCACCTCCGTGTCCAAGTCTGTAGACAAAACCTGCGGGCTTGTGTCTAGAACGGGCGGTACCTGGACAGGGATTCGAGTGGGGGCGGGGGTAATGGAAATGTTTGCGTCCTCTTGAATTGCATGAATTTCGGCGGACTCGGTTTCCAACGATTTTACGCCTAGTCATGAGGATTTATCCTTGTCCTCTTTCTCAAATTTCTTACGATGCAGTACATCTTTTATCAGAGCTTCTATATCATTTCGGTTAGCGTTTAAATCATTGTTGAACAATTTGTTGCCCTTGTTACGCTTATTACCCTTGTGTCCTGACCCTTTGTGAGAGTTAGGCGGAGGGGCATGTCGGCTAGGTTGATCTCTACGGGACCTGTTAGATTGGGGACGTTCATCGTAGCTATTGTTACGGCGGTGGTTGTCGGGGTGGTGGTTACTTGGTAGCCACCCCCTTTGATCGTCCTCTTTTACAGCATATGTCCCTGATGCAGCCCCTTCTAATTCGAGTGATGGTTCCCGCCTAAGCTCGAAAGTCGAGGTGTCCGGGCTCTTAGCCCGGCTTGCTTTTGATGCTTCAAAAGCGGTGCTTGCCAGCTCTCGGAGCGTCGAGATTGGCAACCCGACGTGGGTAGTAGGGCCCAAGTAGTTAATGAAGTTGGGCGACATGTTTGACAGAAAAAGTTCTTTGAACGGCAATAGGTCTTCCATTCCTGTTTCAGTGAGCATGCCAAAGTAAGCTGAACGAAGCCGGTGATAGTAGGCTTGTGGGTGTTCATTTCGAGCTTGTCTGATATTGTTAGCCAACGAACTATCGTGTTTGCGAGTCGCAGAACCACTGAATTCTATTTTCAAAACCGTGGCAAGTTTAGCATAGTCGTTCTGCACGTGTTGCTCTTGTAGACGGATGAACCTTGTCACGTGTCTGTTGGACGTTCGCTTCAAAAGATAGAGCCTGTCTGCATTCGTAGCGTTTGGGTAGCCATCCAAGGCGTCCTCTATGTCGGCTAAGAATGTCTCAGTGTCGTTTGGCTTTCCCGGAACGGGGTCGAAGAGGCGGAAGTTTTTGACGATTTTGTCAAGGCGATCCCCGCCAAGTGCGCGGGGAGCATCTGCACTCTCCCGTGGAGAATTGTCGGCCGAGAGGCCAAGAGGAAAAGTCAAGCTGTGGTTGTGTTGGCGAGGAGGCCCCAATTCACTGTGGGCCGAATGGCCAAGAGAAAGAGGCTGAAATCTCCTGTCATCTACATTCCCTCGTTCTCTTAGCTCCGGATGTGAGCTAGGTTGCTTGGTTTGGTTGTCCCGCGATAGCGCGTGACTGTTCTGGAGTTCCTCCAGATGATACCTAAGGGTGGTGTTATGCTGCATCGCAGAGTCCACCTGGGAGTTGAGGGTGTTTATTTTCGACACGTAGGTGTCGCCCTTTTTTCGCTCGGCCTCATACTTATCTGTCATGGTTTGCAGGGAGAGGTCGCGAGTGTGGAGTGAGAGATCCAGTGATGCGATGTCCTCCTTTTGTTTAGAGGTCACATTTTCCAACTTTCTCACCTGGTCTTTCTCATCCTTCATTAAATCAGCGACTTCAATGAGTTCTGCTGTTTTGTCCTCCAACTTGGTCATTGTGTTCATTAACTGATCGTCTTTGGTCTGCAGCTTTTGGAATAGAGCATTATTGCTTTGAGTGGTTTCATTCACAACCGTTTGTAGGGCATCAATTTGCTCGCCCCGTTTTCTAACTAGCTCTTCCGATTCATCTAGTTTCGCGTGGACTTCATCGTATTTAGTTTTGGCTAAACCGAGTTGTTCTTTTAGAATACGGACTTGGTCCAGAGATTGTTCGCGTTCTTTGTTATAAGTGTTAGACAGATCTTCCAATTTATCTGTTCTCACACACAGTTCCTCAGCTAGCAGTAGCTTATCTTTTTCGGCTTTCGATGCCAGCTCCCTGGTTCTCTCCACCTGTACCTTGAACTCCCCAGCTTCCTGCTCGTGCCTTTGCTGGGCACTGAGGTACTGGTGCACTGTCCATCTCTGCTGGTGGGCATAGTTGAGGGCTAAACTGGAGAGAACCTTCACAAGGTCTGATGGTCTATTTTGAAGAGCGTCTGTCGCAATGTCTGCATTTTTCTCGCTTATGGCATTGAAATCTAACATTTTCAGCCCCTCGGCATAGTTAGGATTTGCATCGTTGCTGAGGTCCGCGATCAATCTTTCCGTGGGTGAAGGTCCACTGATTAGAGGGGAAATGGGTGGAAACCCATCTGATGGATTGCTCATTATTATGATTGTCAGTTATTTCAATTTACGTAATGTTTGGGGTTTTTAGTTGGAGGCTGCAAACACGATTTAACTCAGTTTGTAAACGTCAATGAATCATCAAGACTGGGTCAGTAATGTGAGTTGGTTATTACTGAACTTGCCAAAACAGGTTTAATTGATTAAATCGATTTTAATGATAAATCTAACCTGTATCGGCTATTTGGGAATTTTAATTTTAATTCACCTGAAAGAGTTGCTATCTCTAAGTTAACGTTGAAAAGTTTAACTATGTCTCATTGGTTAGTACACATTAGTTTGCGTATTATTCCAATAACCAACCTGGACGGTAGTGTAGCAATTTAATGTATATTAAATTGAACGAGACAATGATATCCAATCAGTTGAGACCGGTTAGATATCGTACAGCATAACCTGAATTATTTAAAAATAATTACTGGTGATTCTTCACCACCGGAGGTCACTGTTAACACAAGCTAAAATCGACAGGGTATCAGTGAAAATAGAATTTTACAAAACTGTTAAAAAGTCTACCTAAACACCATTAAGCTGGTAAAACAGCTTTAATCTATTAATCAATTTGAATGATTAGTCAACCCCGTATAGGCTAAAGGAATTAGCTTTAATTAACCTGAAGTAATTGCTATATCTAAGTTAACATTGAAAAGTTTAACTATGTCTCATTGGTTAGAACACATTAGTTTGCGTATTATTCCAATAACCAACCTGAACGGTAGTGTAGCAATTTAATGTATATTAAATTGAACGAGACAATGATATCCAATCAGTTGAGACTGGTTTGATATCCTACAGCGTAACCTGACTTATTTCACGAAAAATGACTGGCGTTTCTTCGCCAGAGGTTACGGATAGCCCAAGCTGAGGTCACACAGGATTCCCGTCTAACGCGGGAATTCACTATGAACAAAGAGGAAAACAAAAATGGCGGCTCCCCTTTGTTAGCTTAGCATCTGGCGCAAGGCTCAGCTTTCCTTGCGCGGGGTTTCCCCCTCGCCGCACAAGGGATGTTCCCTCCAACAAGGGAACGGGTTTACTTGGTGACGTCTCACGTTCAACCCTTAACCTCTCCCCGTTACACAACGCGAGAGGTAGAGAGATAATAACTTCGCTTCGGTCAAACGAATATATCTACTCTAATTTCCGTAATGGCTGGCTCATATGTCCTCTGCTCTAGGAATTACTTATGACCGAGTCAGATCACTCCTGAAAGCGATCGACAGAAATAACACTACGTTAGGCCCAACTAGTATTATTTCTCAGAATGCCTGCATCGGCTGGTACATATGCCCTAGCTCGTAGCATTCAGTAGACCCCCTTCACACTGGCTTTGGTCAGATATACAACAGGGGTCGTTCTCTCCCGACCAGTATCTGGGTCAAATGGAACGACACACACACACTTCTCTCCCGCACTAGTCCTGCCTATAGCTATTAATGGAATGTATATATATTGCTACACAATTGATATGGAATAACACAACAGTGCGGCCTAGTCCTATCTTAGATGCCTCACACGGGGCGCCATATGTCGTGACGTTGTATTAGTTAATGTGACGACTGTTGCTCATCGAATGATTAACGGTTTATAATTACGTGATTAAATGAATTAAGCAATGAATCAAGCAATTATTAACTCATTAACCTGGGGCACCATGGGAACATTGTTTTGATTGAGTTTCTATTTCCCAAATTAACTCAAAGGATATCAGAATATCGATTACAACAGTCGCTAAATTAATCAGTTTCCTCTACAGTCTCATAATCTGGAAGTCGTATAATCCGGGAATCTGCACGGACCCGGGCTTTACCACTGAATTTACCACACCAATCTTAGTTGATTATTTATTTACTAGCAAGCTAAAATGATGATAAAAATGCACATACACAAAACACAGTCTAGCTATTGATTAGGACTTAGTATAACGGGCCAACACACTATGGCGCTTGTTACCCAAAATGGGGATTTTAAAGAGAGAGAAAGAAAGGAAGTACACGAGAGAAATGTTCATTTGTCAGCCATGCTTATTTAAAATTAGCCTTGCCCCGAACTGCCGCTCTTATGGGTCAGAATATAATGATGTAATTACGTGTTGTAGTTCTCAGGTGGGAAGCTCCGCGTGGGTCGTTTAGGCTTCTAAATGACGAAGTTCTCCGGCGCAACTCTCTGGTTGTCCTCACGATGTCAGTGTCCTTCTTGGCTAAGTGGTCTGATCCTCACCCTTGATCGGAAAGGGGTCTTCTGAGGACAGACAGCTCTGTAGCTCAGAGCTCACAGCTTCGGCTCGAATGGTGTCGATACCACGATTCAATGGAGAGTGGAGGCTGGGTGGTTCGGCTTGAATTCACCCGCTTAGACACAGCTACTCGTCCGTAGCTCGTGTAGAAAAATATTTCTTTGTCTTCAACCTTGTGTTTCGTTTTGGGGTTCGTCGACTTTGTTAGACCTTCGCTGCAGCTTGGGGTCAATAGTCTACTATGTTAATTCTTCACTCTCCTGTCTTATACCCTCGGGTCAGAAGTGGGTGTAACAGCCTTTAGGGCGATTCTCTGGGCGGACCAAGTCAAAGGGGGCAAGGCTTAGATTTGGCTAAAAATCCGATTTTAGACACTAACTTCACATTTCATCTTTATCAAAACATTCTGTTTGATTTGGATATTTTCCAAACAGCGTACAATGTATAAACATCAGGCATATACTGGGAAAACTCTTAAAGGTACAATGTTTTCATAATAACGTCATCTCTTAACCTTTAAAAACAAATACTAAAGTTACATACATTTTAATATTCCACTTTTCGTCATAACCACCATTGTGGCTGACGGAAACCATTGTTCCAAAGTTCCTTTATTGCATGTTTAAGGTTCTGAGGCCAGTTCTCCATTGTTAGGACAAAGGAATTTCTCTGTATTATGGGCATGAGGTGTCATAAAACCCCCACATCTTCAGACCCCTAGATCTCTCCTCCTCTGTTGGGGGTTTGGGAGATAATCTGTAGGGTGGTGGTCTCCTGTACCCTGACCTGATCAGGACAGTCATGACAGCAGTGTGTGCTTATAGTCACAGTATGTGCCCATAAGTGTATCGATACGTTGCCTAAAGTAACCACTGAATCTGAAAACCACTGAAATATCAGAAGCGTACATTTGAGATGGGTGTTTTTAATTCAGCATGTCATTAGCTAAACTCACTGTACTCCACAGTCTCTGCCAAATGTAATACGTGTCATTAAACGGTTGCATTACGCAATTAGAGTGGTCAAAATAACCCACTGCATCAGTATTTAACCAATAAGCCCTGGTGGTAAACATTCTCTTCAAATTCAGTCCATTCACGACCATGCGTACAGAGCAGCTAACTCTCAGTATCCCAAACTCCTGTCTCACCTGGCTCTGAGCGTGAGTGATCATCTCTCCCCATCCCCCTTGCCTCTGAGCCCAATGACCTCTTCCCCCGTTAAGCCTGCGGTCGTCTGCTCGTCTGCCACGGTGATACTGATACTGTCAGGGATTAGGGCAGAAGTGAGTAAATTAATGAACTGGCTGTCGCACCTGGGATTAGAGCTCTAATCCAGCGGTGACCCAGAGCACTTGGCAGAACATCGGCCTAATCTAACAGCTGTGTTAGAGAGGAAGAGAAAATAGAGACAGAGAGGACTAGGACGAGAGAGACTGGAGAGATGTAGGAAGGAGAGAGAGAGAATAGGACGAGAGAGACTGGAGAGATGCTGGAAGGAGAGAGAGAGACTAGGACGAGAGAGACTGGAGAGATGCTGGAAGGAGAGAGAGAGGACTAGGACGAGAGAGACTGGAGAGATGCTGGAAGGAGAGAGAGAGGACTAGGACGAGAGAGACTGGAGAGATGTAGGAAGGAGAGAGAGAAACTAGGATGAGAGAGACTGGAGAGATTCTGGAAGGAGAGAGAGAGACTAGGATGAGAGAGACTGGAGAGGTGCTGGAAGGAGAGAGAGAGGACTAGGACGAGAGAGACTGGAGAGATGCTGGAAGGAGAGAGAGAGACTAGGATGAGAGAGACTGGAGAGATTCTGGAAGGAGAGAGAGAGACTAGGATGAGAGAGACTGGAGAGATGCTGGAAGGAGATATAGAGAGGACTAGGACGAGAGAGACTGGAGAGATGCTGGAAGGAGAGACAGAGAGGACTAGGACGAGAGAGACTGGAAGGAGATATAGAGAGGACTAGGACGAGAGAGACTGGAGAGATGTAGGAAGGAGAGAGAGAGGACTAAGACGAGAGAGACTGGAGAGATGCTGGAAGGAGAGAGAGAGGACTAGGACGAGAGAAACTGGAAGGAGATATAGAGAGGACTAGGACGAGAGAGACTGGAGAGATGCTGGAAGGAGAGAGAGAGAGGACTAGGACGAGAGAGACTGGAGAGATGCTGGAAGGAGAGAGAGAGACTGATGAACAGAGGGAAGATTAAAGGAGAGAGGGGAGGATAAGGAAAGACAGAGAGAGGCAGATAGGGGGAGAGGAGAGAGAGAGTAAGAGTGACTGAAACTGTAGGTTCTGAGGGACAAATTGAATTGCATGATTATGGCCCTGTCATGGGTTGGTTCCTCAGTGCCTAGTTACCCTGGTTACTCTGTTATTATTAGGACCACACTGTAACAGTATATTCAAAGCTGAGCACTTAGTTTGGATTGTGTTTGAAGCTGGACTTCAGAGTCACTTCACAGTCGATGAAGTCCATGTTTTGTCTCCCAGTGGAGGAGCCCAGAGGCCGGAGGAGATGTTTCTACTGCCTCCCAAGTGACCTAGAGAGAGGGAGGCCTGAGTTCAGCCCTCCTCTGGAAGTCCTGGTGGCCACACACACAAGTCTCTCAGTCCGGCGAGGAGGGCAAAAGCCCCCATCTTTTTATCTCGTTTTCTCTCACGCAAGGATGACACTCTTCCCTCGCTCTCTCAAAAGAAAACAACTCAACATAGGTATTAGAGCCGTGGCTATCTCTCTCTCTTTCTGTGTCACGCAAGCCCTCTCTCCTCTTACTCTCGCTACATGACACAAAATTCCCCAACTCCTTGAATGTAGACACACACTCAAGCGTGACTTGCATACCTCCCTCTTAATGAAAGGAATAACTGTCTCCATTCCTCCAGCTCTAACTGTCTCCCTCCCTCCATCTCTAACTGTCTCCCTCCCTCCATCTCTAACTGTCTCCCTCCCTCCATCTCTAAATGTCTCCCTACCTCCATCTCTAAATGTCTCCCTACCTCCATCTCTAACTGTCTCCCTCCCTCCATCTGTAACTGTCTCCCTCCCTCCATCTCTAACTGTCTCCCTCCCTCCATCTCTAACTGTCTCCATCCCTCCATCTATCTCCATCCCTCCATCTCTAACTCTCTATCACTCCATCTCTGTCTCCCTCCCTCCATCTCTAACTGTCTCCCTCCCTCCATCTCTAACTGTCTCCCTCCCTCCATCTGTTACTGTCTCCCTCCCTCCATCTCTAGCTGTCTCCACCCCTCCATCTATCTCCATCCCTCCATCTCTGTCCCCCTCTATCTCTGACTCCAACCCTCCATCTCTAACTCTCTATCCCTCCATCTCTGTCTCCCTCCCTCCATCTCTGTCTCCCTCCCTCCATCTCTAACTGTCTCCCTCCCTCCATCTCTAACTGTCTCCCTCCCTCCATCTCTAACTGTCTCCATCCCTCCATCTCTAACTGTCTCCATCCCTCCATCTGTCTCCCTCCCTCCATCTCTAACTGTCTCCCTCCCTCCATCTCTAACTGTTTCCCTCCCTCCATCTCTAACTGTCTCCCTCCCTCCCTCCATCTCTAACTGTCTCCCTCCCTCCATCTCTAACTGTCTCCCTCCCTCCATCTCTAACTGTCTCCCTCCCTCCATCTCTAACTGTCTCCCTCCCTCCCTCCATCTCTAACTGTCTCCCTCCCTCCATCTCTAACTGTCTCCCTCCCTCCATCTCTAACTGTCTCCCTCCCTCCATCTCTAACTGTCTCCATCCCTCCATCTGTCTCCCTCCCTCCATCTCTAACTGTCTCCCTCCCTCCATCTCTAACTGTCTCCCTCCCTCCATCTCTAAATGTCTCCCTCCCTCCATCTTTAACTGTCTCCATCCCTCCATCTGTCTCCCTCCCTCCATCTCTAACTGTCTGTCTCCCTCCATCTCTAACTGTCTCCCTCCCTCCATCTCTAACTCTCTCCTTCCCTCCATCTCTAACTGTCTCCATCCCTCCATCTCTAAATGTCTCCCTCCCTCCATCTCTAACTGTCTCTCTCCCTCCATCTCTAACTGTCTCCATCCCTCCATCTCTAAATGTCTCCCTCCCTCCATCTCTAAATGTCTCCATCCCTACATCTCTGTCTCCCAACACAAGGATGACTCTTGTCCCAACACAAGGATGACTCTTGTCCCAACACAAGGAGATCTCCATCACATTCTATCACAAACAGTGACTCTATACATTCCCACCCTCACGCATGCCAGACGAGTGACCCTTTCTCCACCCCTTTACACACTAAAACATAGCTCTTACCCATCTCTCTCTCTCATGACAAAATAATAGACCTGTCGGAGGTAGAATGAAAATGCAAAGAAATTAATACCAAGGTTTTGTTCAATAGTGAGAAACACACACCAATTGTGAGAAACACACACCACACACACACACACACACACACACACACACACACACACACACACACACACACACACACACACACACACACACACACACACACACACACACACACACACACACACATACACACACACACACACAAAAACAATCACACCCACCTCTCCCTGGGCCTGACTGTGTGACTAGTGCTATTAATGAACACCTTCCATCAGTATCGGAGCTGAGACCAGATTAGTATTCCACACACACAGGTGGAGTCTACTCTCATTACCAGTGAAGCCCACAGGGGCCCAACACTGAGATTCCTCTAACTCTTTATCCCCGGTTGAGAGCAGGCTTCCACAGTACGTGAGGACTTGGAAATAAACACAAGTGTGTACCGGCAGGGCCCACAGCCATCATCTCACTGACAGACAGAATAAGACATCAGGACAGCACCGTGGAGTCAGTCGAGAGGGAACCAACCCTAGGGGAGAAAAGTGGAAGAGAGAGGTAGAGGGGAAGATACTCTGTGCTCGAGTGTGTCAACAAAGCCATCAAAGCCACATTGGAATTCACCATGGCAACAAAGATACATTGTAGCTTGGAGTGGATGGTAGGGGTGGGAAAACACTGAAGAAAGAATACTGCTGGTGCCCTATTAGTAGAGTGAATACCAGTCTTTCTGAGCGGTGTAATGGAGTTTGGCTCACAATAGCTTGAAGCTGTAGGTGAAGATAACATCTTGGTAACAGCATGAATGGACACATTTTTACAATGTTTTGTCGGTGTGTCGCCACTCAGGTACACTACTGCTGATTTCTCCATGTGGTAAGAAAATGCATTTGTCCTTCGCCAGGGCACAAGGTGTATCTACTGCATGTCACGCCACAGCCAGCTCTCCATACGCTGTCACCTAACTCCACCTCAAATTACTCCACCTCCAACTGCATCTGGATGTTAGTTTGACCTTTAACCTGAAGTTCAGCTACCGCCAGGTCCTCTGTGGTTGTCTCTGAGACAGGGGAGAAGGGGTTACTTGGGGTTAGCCAGCGGTTTCTGTCTGAGAAGAGGGTTGTGGTCCTACAGTGGAGATATGTTTCAGGAGCCGAACAGATGGTTGTGACAGTCACAGAGACCAAGCTGGGATTTCTAGACCCATTTTCTTTGATCTTTGATGTTTACTTCCTACCGCTGCTGGCACTGCTACCCAGAACTCTACCTGCAAGATAGCAAAACGCCTCAGGCCACACACACACACACACACAGACACACACACACACACACACACACATTCCTTTAGAAACACAGACACACACACACACTCTATCAGAAACACACACACCACCATGAATCAATTTCAGTTCATTAGTCAGATAGATGAGGATGTGTTATAGTCTATCCAAGGAAGTGTGACATATTTATGTAAGGTTTGTGAGAATCTAGCCTGACCCTTAAATTAACAAAGGTGACAATATATTCTTAACGTAATGAATATGAATTGATATGATGGTTCTTATTACATAAAGACTGAGTACTAAACTTGAGAATCCCTCAATTAAAAAAAATGGCCATTAATCATAATAAATCTGTCACATTAGCAAGAACCTGAAGCATTAAATTACGCTGTAACATTTCCTATATAAATGTTAGCTCCAGTTCCTGTAATTTCCATCAGTTCACTGCAGATGAGCTACCGCGGCTGTGTTGCATCGTCGTTAGACTCAATGACTTAACTGATGATATGACAGTAGGGGACACACACAGGGCCATTGCTCAGCGCCTACGAGAGTTTGTCAGGATCAGTATCAGAGCTCATCACTAAAAAGAGTTGTCCTTGGAGAACCCCAGTCTCAACACACGTCCCCGTCATTAATACAGAACCTCTGGATTAGGTAGTCATTACCGGGTAATGGCTGCAGATCAATCAAACCATTATAGTGAGCTTTAGAGAGTGTGGGTAGCAAGTATATTAAAAGACTCTTTATTTTAAAAAGACAAACTTTATTTAAAAAAATGATACGTTGGGAGTGTTCTGAAGTTATTCCATATATCCATAAAAACATTTATTCCATATCCTGTTATGGCTAGGGGGCAGTATTTTCACGGCTGGATGAAAAACGTACCCGATTTAATCTGATTATTAGTCCTGCCCAGAAACTGGAATATGCATATAATTATTAGCTTTGGAGAGAAAACACTCCAAAGTTTCTGAAACTGTTTGAATGGTGTCTGTGAGTATAACAGAACTCCTATGGCAGGCAAAAACCTGAGATGCTTCTGTTCAGGAAGTACCCTGTCTGAACATTTCTTGCCCTTCTTTATTATCTCTATCGTTTACAAAGGATCTCTGCTCTTACGTGACACTTCACACGTCTCCAATGAGGTCTCATAGCCCGGGAAAAACAGGAATGACGTAATTCAAAGCCCTGGCTGAAACAAAGGAGAGCAAAAGCTAAGTGGTCACTCAATGGACTAAGCCTTAGGCGCGTGACACGCCCCGCCCCCGGCTTTCGGTTTTTTCCTCAGTTTACAGACAGGCAGATTCCCGGTCGGAATATTATCGCTTCTCTACGAGATAAATTGCATAAATATTGGTTTTAAACAGCGGTTGACATGCTTCGAAGTACGGTAATGGAATATTTAGAAATTTTTTGTCATATTTTGCGTCATGCTCGTGGCCGAGATTTAGCGTTGGGATAGTGTCTAGAACGCACGAACAAAACGTCGCTGTTTGGATATAACGATGGATTATTTGGGACCAAACCTACATTTGTTATTGAAGTAGAAGTCCTGGCAGTGTATTCTGATGAAGAACAAGCAAGGTAAGAACATTTTTCTTATAGGAAATGTGATTTTGGTGAAGGCTAAACTTGCAGGGTGTCTAAATAGCTAGCCCTGTAACGCCGGGCTATGTACTTACATTATTGCAAAATGTGCTTCATCCGAAAAGCTATTTTAAAATCGGACATATCGAGTGCATAGAGGAGTTCTGTATCTATAATTCTTAAAATAATTGTTATGCTTTTTGTGAACGTTTATCGTGAGTAATTTAGTAAAATCACCGGAAGTGTTCGGTGGGAATGCTAGTTCTGAACGTCACATGCTAATGTAAAAAGCTGGTTTTTGATATAAATATGAACTTGATTGAACAGAAATGCATGTATTGTATAACACAATGTCCTAGGTGTGTCATCTGATGAAGATCATCAAAGGTTAGTGCTGCATTTAGATATGGTTTGGGTTTATGTGACATGATATGCTAGCTTGAAAAATGGCTGTGTGATTATTTCTGGCTGGGTACTCTGCTGACATAATCTAATGTTTTGCTTTCGCTGTAAAGCCTTTTTGAAATCGGACAGTTTGGTTAGATAAAGGAGAGCCTTGTCTTTAAATAGCTGTAAAATAGTCATATGTTTGAAAAGTGTAAGTTTTCGGATTTAGAGGAGTTTGAATTTCGCGCCCCGCCCATCATTGGATATTGGAGCAGACGTTCCGCTAGCGGAACGTGTAGATGTAATTAAATCCATAAAAACATTCATGCCATATACCCATAAAACATTCATACCATGTATCTATAAAAACATGTATTCCAATTATCCATAAAAATATTCATACCATATATCCATAAAAACATGTATTCTATATGTCCATAAGAAGTTCTGCATTCGTGAATCCCAGAGATTCCCACTTATTTAAAAAAAATGATTTAAAATGTGCAACTAAATAAAATCTGTTGGAAAATTATAGGTTGAAATCTAGCTGTACTTCAGTGAAGGCTCCTCAGAGAAGGAAGGGAAGGACCATCCTCCTCAGTGTAATTTCATAAAAATAGAAATATTTAAACATGAAAAAAGCTATCCTTTTTATATGAAACTATACTAAATATATTCATATGTCACCAAATTATTGATTAAAATACACTGTTTTACAATGAAGGTCTACAGTAACTTCAACAGCACTGGCTGGGGTAGCACCATGGTGTAGCCGGAGGACAGCTAGCTTCCGTCCTCCTCTCGCTACATTGACTTCAATACAAAACTTAGGAGGCTCATAGGCCTCACCCCCTTCCATAGACATACATGGTAATTATGACCACTTCCGGAGGATGTCCTCCAACCAATCAAAGCTTTTGAGTATGAACTGACATCCTGTCAATGTAATCATAGAATAAGGATCTGAGAATGAACTTAGTGAGTTGTATTGGGATTGTGCCACAGAGCATTATGGAGGTTCTATGTCTTGAGAAGCTTGGACATTGTTGGATAGAGATTATGAGAGAAGAATGATATTTGAGAAATTTTTGGACATTATTTAATTAAAATTCGTTTTTTTCAAATTACAGGAGATGGAGGAGATGTATTATAAATTGTTTTCTTGGTTTTAGAACTGTATTTTTGTGTCCAGTTAGTGCAATTTATAAAGATTTGCCATGCTAACGTCAGTAGCTAGCTAGGTACCAGCACGAGTGTGCAGTTTTCTCCGCCAGAATGGTAGAATGGCCAAAGCTGCAGAAAATGTTGTGGACTTTTTGTTGAAGAACCCCTTCATTCTCTGGGGTACATGGAAAAGGTGCGAATTAAAAGCGAGGGTCGACCTCTGCCTGAGATCAGTTTCATCAAGAAGGATGAAAAGGTGAGGGCATTCAATACCAACTGGTTTCAAAACTATAGCTGGTTAACAGGGAGCTTTCATCAAGCTGCATGTATTTCTGGCCTTGCCTGCTTTTTGGAAAGTCTGAGCCTTGGTCGAAAGGTGGGTACAGTGATCTGAAGAACATTGATCGTTCAGCTAAACAAAAAAAACAAAAGCTGGGCATGCAAGAGTTTGCTTTTAGAGGACATGACGAGTGGGAAAGTTCCGTTAACAAGGGCAACTACAAGGAGCTTGCAGAGGTAATTGCACATTACAGTGCTTTACTTGCTGAACAT
Source organism: Salmo trutta (assembly GCF_901001165.1). Classification (NCBI taxonomy): domain Eukaryota; kingdom Metazoa; phylum Chordata; class Actinopteri; order Salmoniformes; family Salmonidae; genus Salmo; species Salmo trutta. The sequence continues at coordinate 46,248,011 of NC_042968.1, forward strand.
ATTGAAGTGTCTTTTCTGGGATGTCGAAAACAATTCTGAATTATTTGATAGCTTCGATGGCATCATCCATCCGTTAGATTAAAGAGAGAGGTTTGAAGCAGTGCATTTTTTCACGTGCCCTCAGGTAGGCTTTCCACTTTCCTTTTGTATTTATTTAGCAAAGATGATAACACAATCACTCTGAACAGACACAAGCAGAGCCTGATTACATAAATGTTGCAGCAGCCTAGGCTACACCTCAACATTAGAAATCTGACATACAGTAACGGATGAAAATTTGATGATTTTTCAGTCTAATCAATTGTTAAAAATTGCCCAACCAGTCTGCTTGCAGTTGTCAGTTATCGTCAGGTATGTGGATGATTTATTTTGATTTATTTCACCTTCATTTAACCAGGTAGGCTAGTTGAGAATAAGTTCTCATTTACAACTGCGACCTGGCCAAGATAAAGCCAAGCAGTTCGACACATACAACAACACAGAGTTACACATGGAATTGTGTTGTTCTCCACCCTTAAATGTCATCTATCCAACTAGTTTATCTTTACATTTTATTTTATTTCACCTTTATTTAACCAGGAAGGCAAGTTGAGAACAAGTTCTCATTTACAACTGCGACCTGGCCAAGATAAAGCAAAGAAGTGTAGCCTAGTGGTTAGAGTGTTGGACTAGTAACCGAAAGGTTGCAAGTTTGAATCCCCGAGCTGACAAGGTACAAATCTATCGTTCTGCCCCTGAACAAGGCAGTTATCCAACTGTTCCTAGGCTGTCATTGAAAATAAGAATTTGTTCTTAACTGACTTGCCTAGTTAAATAAAGGTTAAATAAACAACACATTGAGTAAAACAGTCAATAATACAGTAGAAAAATAAGTCTATATAAAATGTGAGCAAATGAGGTGAGATAAGGGAAGTAAAGGCAATAAATAGACCATGGTGGTGAAGTAAATACAATATAGCAAGTAAAACATGGGAATGGTAGATTTGCAGTAGATGAATGTGCAAAGTAGAAATACTTGGGGTGCAGAGGAGCTAAATAAATACAGTAGGGGAAGAGGCAGTTGTTTGGGCTATTTATAGATGGGCTACGTACAGGTGCAGTGATCTGTGAGCTGCTCTGACAGCTGGTGTTTAAAGCTAGTGAGGGAGATAAGTGTTTCCAGTTTCAGAGATTTTTGTAGTTCGTTCCAGTCATTGGAAGGAGAGGCGGCCAAAGGAGGAATTGGCTTTGAGGGTGACCAGTGAGATATACCTGCTGGAGCGCATGCTACGGGTGGGTGCTGCTAAGGTGACCAGCGAGCTGAGATAAGGGAGGACTTTACCTAGCAGGGTCTTATAGATGACCTGGAGCCAGTGGGTTTGGCGACAAGTATGAAGCGAGGGCCAGCCAACGAGAGTGTACAGGTTGCAGTGGTGGGTAGTATATGGGGCTTTGGTGACAAAACGGATGGCACAGTGATAGACTGCATCCAATTTATTGAGAAGGGTATTGGAGGCTATTTTGTAAATGACATCGCCGAAGTCGAGGTTCGGTAGGATGGTCAGTTTTACGAGGGAATGTTTGGCAGCATGAGTGAAGGATGCTTTGTTGCGAAATAGGAAGCCAATTCTAGATTTATCTTTGGATTGGAGATGTTTGACGTGAGTCTGGAAGGAGAGTTTACAGTCTAACCAGACACCTAGGTATTTGTAGTTGTCCACATATTCTAAGTCAGAACCGTCCAGAGTAGTGATGCTGGACAGGCGGGCAGGTGCAGGCAGCGATCGGTTGAAGAGCATGCATTTAGTTTTACTTGTATTTAAGAGCTGTTGGATGCCACGGAAGGAGAGTTTTATGGCATTGAAGCTCGTCTGGAGGGTTGTTAACACAGTGTCCAAAGAAGGGCCAGAAGTATACAGAATGGTGTCGTCTGCGTAGAGGTGGATCAGAGACCAGCAGCAAGAGCGACATCATTGATGTATACAGAGAAGAGAGTCGGCCCAAGATTTGAACCCTGTGGCACCCCCATAGAGACTGCCAGAGGCCCGGACAACACACTGAACTCTATCAGAGAAGTAGTTGGTGAACCAGGCGAGGCAATCATTTGAGAAACCAAGGCTGTTGTGTCTGCCGATGAGGATGTGGTGATTGACAGAGTCGAAAGCCTTGGCCAGGTCAATGAATACGGCTGCACGGTATTGTTTCTTATCGATGGCGGATAAGATATCGTTTAGGAACTTGAGCGTGGCTGAGGTGCACCCATGACCAGCTCTGAAACCAGATTGCATAGCGGAGAAGGTTTTTGTTCTCTATTTTGGTTAGGCCAGGGTGTGACTAGGGTGGGCATTCTATGCCCTTTTTTCTATGTTTTGAATTTCTTTGTTTTGGCCGGGTATGGTTCTCAATCAGGGACAGCTGTATATCGTTGTCTCTGATTGGGAGCCATACTTAGGCAGCCTGTTTTCCTTTGGGTTTTGTGGGTGGTTACTTTCTGTTTAGTTCATGTTCCTGACAGAACTGTTTAGCTGTCGTTCGTTTTCTTGTTTTGTTGAAAGTGTTCTATTAAAAGTTAATGATGAGCACTCACCACGCTGCACCTTGGTCTACTCCGTTCGACGTCCGTTACAGAACCACCCACCAAAAGAAGACCAAGCAGCGTGGATTGGAGCACCGGGGAGAAGGATGGACATGGAAGTCGGAACGTCGATTCTGGGAGGACAAGTTAAGGGAGCTACAGGAGCCTGAGAGGCAGCCCCCAAAATTTTTTTGGGGGGGGCACACGGGGAGTTGGGGTAAGTCAGGTTGGAGACCTGAGCCAACTCCCTGTGCTTATTATGGGGAGCAACGGATCAAGCAGGCACCCTGTTATGCTGAGTTGCACACTGTGTCACCAGTGCGCAGCTATAGCCCGGTGCGGTCGATACGGACTCCTCAGCGTTGCCGTGCTAGAGTTGGCACTCAGCCAGGGAGAAGTGCGCCGGCACAGCACATCTGGCCACCAGTGCGTCTCCTAGGTCCAGCCTACCCTGCGCCTGCTCTACGCACGGCAGCCATCATTCCCCAGAACAGCCCAGTTCGCCCTGTGCCAGCGCTCCGCCCATGCCGGGCTACAGTGACAACTCAGCCAGGAGGGGTTGTGCAGGCCGTGCGCTCCAGACCTCCAGTGCGTCTCTTGGACCCGGTCTATCCGGTGCCTGCTCCCAGAGCCAGGCCTCCTGCATGTCTCCCCAGCCTGGTGAGTCCTGTCCCTGTGCCCAGAGCCAGGCCTCCTGCAAGTCTCCTCAGCCTGGTGAGTCCTGTGCCTGCTCCCAGAGCCAGGCCTCCTGCATGTCTCCCCAGCCTGGTGAGTCTTGTGCCTGATGCCTGTCCGGAGCTGCCAGAGTTGCCCATATGTCCGGAACCGCCAGAGTCGCCCGCCTGTCCGGAGCCGCCAGAGTCGCCCGCCTGTCCGGAGCCGCCAGAGTCGCCCACCTTTCCGGAGCCGCCAGAGTCGCCCGCATGTCCGGAGCCGCCAGAGTCGCCCGCCTGTCCGGAGCCGCCAGAGTCGCCCGCCTGTCCGGAGCCGCCAGAGTCGCCAAGACTCTTTATTTTAAAAAGACAAACTTTATTTTAAAAAATGATACGTTGGGAGTGTTCTGAAGTTATTCCATATATCCATAAAAACATTTATTCCATATCCTGTTATGGCTAGGGGGCAGTATTTTCACGGCTGGATGAAAAACGTACCCGATTTAATCTGATTATTAGTCCTGCCCAGAAACTGGAATATGCATATAATTATTAGCTTTGGAGAGAAAACACTCCAAAGTTTCTGAAACTGTTTGAATGGTGTCTGTGAGTATAACAGAACTCCTATGGCAGGCAAAAACCTGAGATGCTTCTGTTCAGGAAGTACCCTGTCTGAACATTTCTTGCCCTTCTTTATTATCTCTATCGTTTACAAAGGATCTCTGCTCTTACGTGACACTTCACACGTCTCCAATGAGGTCTCATAGCCCGGGAAAAACAGGAATGACGTAATTCAAAGCCCTGGCTGAAACAAAGGAGAGCAAAAGCTAAGTGGTCACTCAATGGACTAAGCCTTAGGCGCGTGACACGCCCCGCCCCCGGCTTTCGGTTTTTTCCTCAGTTTACAGACAGGCAGATTCCCGGTCGGAATATTATCGCTTCTCTACGAGATAAATTGCATAAATATTGGTTTTAAACAGCGGTTGACATGCTTCGAAGTACGGTAATGGAATATTTAGAAATTTTTTGTCATATTTTGCGTCATGCTCGTGGCCGAGATTTAGCGTTGGGATAGTGTCTAGAACGCACGAACAAAACGTCGCTGTTTGGATATAACGATGGATTATTTGGGACCAAACCTACATTTGTTATTGAAGTAGAAGTCCTGGCAGTGTATTCTGATGAAGAACAAGCAAGGTAAGAACATTTTTCTTATAGGAAATGTGATTTTGGTGAAGGCTAAACTTGCAGGGTGTCTAAATAGCTAGCCCTGTAACGCCGGGCTATGTACTTACATTATTGCAAAATGTGCTTCATCCGAAAAGCTATTTTAAAATCGGACATATCGAGTGCATAGAGGAGTTCTGTATCTATAATTCTTAAAATAATTGTTATGCTTTTTGTGAACGTTTATCGTGAGTAATTTAGTAAAATCACCGGAAGTGTTCGGTGGGAATGCTAGTTCTGAACGTCACATGCTAATGTAAAAAGCTGGTTTTTGATATAAATATGAACTTGATTGAACAGAAATGCATGTATTGTATAACACAATGTCCTAGGTGTGTCATCTGATGAAGATCATCAAAGGTTAGTGCTGCATTTAGATATGGTTTGGGTTTATGTGACATGATATGCTAGCTTGAAAAATGGCTGTGTGATTATTTCTGGCTGGGTACTCTGCTGACATAATCTAATGTTTTGCTTTCGCTGTAAAGCCTTTTTGAAATCGGACAGTTTGGTTAGATAAAGGAGAGCCTTGTCTTTAAATAGCTGTAAAATAGTCATATGTTTGAAAAGTGTAAGTTTTCGGATTTAGAGGAGTTTGAATTTCGCGCCCCGCCCATCATTGGATATTGGAGCAGACGTTCCGCTAGCGGAACGTGTAGATGTAATTAAATCCATAAAAACATTCATGCCATATACCCATAAAACATTCATACCATGTATCTATAAAAACATGTATTCCAATTATCCATAAAAATATTCATACCATATATCCATAAAAACATGTATTCTATATGTCCATAAGAAGTTCTGCATTCGTGAATCCCAGAGATTCCCACTTATTTAAAAAAAATGATTTAAAATGTGCAACTAAATAAAATCTGTTGGAAAATTATAGGTTGAAATCTAGCTGTACTTCAGTGAAGGCTCCTCAGAGAAGGAAGGGAAGGACCATCCTCCTCAGTGTAATTTCATAAAAATAGAAATATTTAAACATGAAAAAAGCTATCCTTTTTATATGAAACTATACTAAATATATTCATATGTCACCAAATTATTGATTAAAATACACTGTTTTACAATGAAGGTCTACAGTAACTTCAACAGCACTGGCTGGGGTAGCACCATGGTGTAGCCGGAGGACAGCTAGCTTCCGTCCTCCTCTCGCTACATTGACTTCAATACAAAACTTAGGAGGCTCATAGGCCTCACCCCCTTCCATAGACATACATGGTAATTATGACCACTTCCGGAGGATGTCCTCCAACCAATCAAAGCTTTTGAGTATGAACTGACATCCTGTCAATGTAATCATAGAATAAGGATCTGAGAATGAACTTAGTGAGTTGTATTGGGATTGTGCCACAGAGCATTATGGAGGTTCTATGTCTTGAGAAGCTTGGACATTGTTGGATAGAGATTATGAGAGAAGAATGATATTTGAGAAATTTTTGGACATTATTTAATTAAAATTCGTTTTTTCAAATTACAGGAGATGGAGGAGATGTATTATAAATTGTTTTCTTGGTTTTAGAACTGTATTTTTGTGTCCAGTTAGTGCAATTTATAAAGATTTGCCATGCTAACGTCAGTAGCTAGCTAGGTACCAGCACGAGTGTGCAGTTTTCTCCGCCAGAATGGTAGAATGGCCAAAGCTGCAGAAAATGTTGTGGACTTTTTGTTGAAGAACCCCTTCATTCTCTGGGGTACATGGAAAAGGTGCGAATTAAAAGCGAGGGTCGACCTCTGCCTGAGATCAGTTTCATCAAGAAGGATGAAAAGGTGAGGGCATTCAATACCAACTGGTTTCAAAACTATAGCTGGTTAACAGGGAGCTTTCATCAAGCTGCATGTATTTCTGGCCTTGCCTGCTTTTTGGAAAGTCTGAGCCTTGGTCGAAAGGTGGGTACAGTGATCTGAAGAACATCGATCGTTCAGCTAAACAAAAAAAACAAAAGCTGGGCATGCAAGAGTTTGCTTTTAGAGGACATGACGAGTGGGAAAGTTCCGTTAACAAGGGCAACTACAAGGAGCTTGCAGAGGTAATTGCACATTACAGTGCTTTACTTGCTGAACATATTGAAGTGTCTTTTCTGGGATGTCGAAAACAATTCTGAATTATTTGATAGCTTCGATGGCATCATCCATCCGTTAGATTAAAGAGAGAGGTTTGAAGCAGTGCATTTTTTCACGTGCCCTCAGGTAGGCTTTCCACTTTCCTTTTGTATTTATTTAGCAAAGATGATAACACAATCACTCTGAACAGACACAAGCAGAGCCTGATTACATAAATGTTGCAGCAGCCTAGGCTACACCTCAACATTAGAAATCTGACATACAGTAACGGATGAAAATTTGATGATTTTTCAGTCTAATCAATTGTTAAAAATTGCCCAACCAGTCTGCTTGCAGTTGTCAGTTATCGTCAGGTATGTGGATGATCAGGGCTTTGTTCAGGAATGTTCCTTGAACTACTTTGATGTGTAAAGTGGGTGAGATGCGCAGTCTGTGTTTGACTTCAGGAATTTTGAGATGTCTGAGTTTAAGTTCACAGAGAAACTCATCCAAACCTACGATGGCGCAGCTGTAATGGAATGTATCTGCAATTTGTATTTACAGCTAAATCCCCTCCTGTTCACTGATTAAGAGGTGATGACTACTCCACTCTACTACCATTGTCAACTCTCTCCTGACATGAACTGAAGCCACGTCTCATGTGCCCGGTCATCCACTGGCACATTGAGTGTTTCCCCTCCAAGCACTGTGAGTCCCCCTATCAATTTTCTCTCATTACTGTATGTAGAGTCAATCACAAACACAATCACATTATTACACATCAATGATTTTACTCCTTGCTTGGACTAACTCATTCTTACCTCTTTTGTCTAACTGTGTAGTCTGTTGTCTTGTAGTTTTTATCTTCCCAGTGAAATCCTGTCCTGAAGTCAAGCCTCTGAACACCTCAACTCTTGCTTCATACCCTCATTCAGTCACTGTTGTGATCCCTTCCCAACACTGTAAGTAGCCCTCTCATTCCTATTTCCCATAATATTGTACTATAAATGTCTTTATTAAATGCTTTAGGTTAAAATAATTTGTCTTTATCGATTTTTTAAACACACTATACCGTGGGTCTCCCATCCTCCTCAATTTGTCAAGTCACCAGCCTCCATTGATGTAATTTTTTATTTTTTTATTTTGATTTATTTCACCTTCATTTAACCAGGTAGGCTAGTTGAGAATAAGTTCTCATTTACAACTGCGACCTGGCCAAGATAAAGCCAAGCAGTTCGACACATACAACAACACAGAGTTACACATGGAATTGTGTTGTTCTCCACCCTTAAATGTCATCTATCCAACTAGTTTATCTTTACATTTTATTTTATTTCACCTTTATTTAACCAGGAAGGCAAGTTGAGAACAAGTTCTCATTTACAACTGCGACCTGGCCAAGATAAAGCAAAGAAGTGTAGCCTAGTGGTTAGAGTGTTGGACTAGTAACCGAAAGGTTGCAAGTTTGAATCCCCGAGCTGACAAGGTACAAATCTATCGTTCTGCCCCTGAACAAGGCAGTTATCCAACTGTTCCTAGGCTGTCATTGAAAATAAGAATTTGTTCTTAACTGACTTGCCTAGTTAAATAAAGGTTAAATAAACAACACATTGAGTAAAACAGTCAATAATACAGTAGAAAAATAAGTCTATATAAAATGTGAGCAAATGAGGTGAGATAAGGGAAGTAAAGGCAATAAATAGACCATGGTGGTGAAGTAAATACAATATAGCAAGTAAAACATGGGAATGGTAGATTTGCAGTAGATGAATGTGCAAAGTAGAAATACTTGGGGTGCAGAGGAGCTAAATAAATACAGTAGGGGAAGAGGCAGTTGTTTGGGCTATTTATAGATGGGCTACGTACAGGTGCAGTGATCTGTGAGCTGCTCTGACAGCTGGTGTTTAAAGCTAGTGAGGGAGATAAGTGTTTCCAGTTTCAGAGATTTTTGTAGTTCGTTCCAGTCATTGGAAGGAGAGGCGGCCAAAGGAGGAATTGGCTTTGAGGGTGACCAGTGAGATATACCTGCTGGAGCGCATGCTACGGGTGGGTGCTGCTAAGGTGACCAGCGAGCTGAGATAAGGGAGGACTTTACCTAGCAGGGTCTTATAGATGACCTGGAGCCAGTGGGTTTGGCGACAAGTATGAAGCGAGGGCCAGCCAACGAGAGTGTACAGGTTGCAGTGGTGGGTAGTATATGGGGCTTTGGTGACAAAACGGATGGCACAGTGATAGACTGCATCCAATTTATTGAGAAGGGTATTGGAGGCTATTTTGTAAATGACATCGCCGAAGTCGAGGTTCGGTAGGATGGTCAGTTTTACGAGGGAATGTTTGGCAGCATGAGTGAAGGATGCTTTGTTGCGAAATAGGAAGCCAATTCTAGATTTATCTTTGGATTGGAGATGTTTGACGTGAGTCTGGAAGGAGAGTTTACAGTCTAACCAGACACCTAGGTATTTGTAGTTGTCCACATATTCTAAGTCAGAACCGTCCAGAGTAGTGATGCTGGACAGGCGGGCAGGTGCAGGCAGCGATCGGTTGAAGAGCATGCATTTAGTTTTACTTGTATTTAAGAGCTGTTGGATGCCACGGAAGGAGAGTTTTATGGCATTGAAGCTCGTCTGGAGGGTTGTTAACACAGTGTCCAAAGAAGGGCCAGAAGTATACAGAATGGTGTCGTCTGCGTAGAGGTGGATCAGAGACCAGCAGCAAGAGCGACATCATTGATGTATACAGAGAAGAGAGTCGGCCCAAGATTTGAACCCTGTGGCACCCCCATAGAGACTGCCAGAGGCCCGGACAACACACTGAACTCTATCAGAGAAGTAGTTGGTGAACCAGGCGAGGCAATCATTTGAGAAACCAAGGCTGTTGTGTCTGCCGATGAGGATGTGGTGATTGACAGAGTCGAAAGCCTTGGCCAGGTCAATGAATACGGCTGCACGGTATTGTTTCTTATCGATGGCGGATAAGATATCGTTTAGGAACTTGAGCGTGGCTGAGGTGCACCCATGACCAGCTCTGAAACCAGATTGCATAGCGGAGAAGGTTTTTGTTCTCTATTTTGGTTAGGCCAGGGTGTGACTAGGGTGGGCATTCTATGCCCTTTTTTCTATGTTTTGAATTTCTTTGTTTTGGCCGGGTATGGTTCTCAATCAGGGACAGCTGTATATCGTTGTCTCTGATTGGGAGCCATACTTAGGCAGCCTGTTTTCCTTTGGGTTTTGTGGGTGGTTACTTTCTGTTTAGTTCATGTTCCTGACAGAACTGTTTAGCTGTCGTTCGTTTTCTTGTTTTGTTGAAAGTGTTCTATTAAAAGTTAATGATGAGCACTCACCACGCTGCACCTTGGTCTACTCCGTTCGACGTCCGTTACAGAACCACCCACCAAAAGAAGACCAAGCAGCGTGGATTGGAGCACCGGGGAGAAGGATGGACATGGAAGTCGGAACGTCGATTCTGGGAGGACAAGTTAAGGGAGCTACAGGAGCCTGAGAGGCAGCCCCCAAAATTTTTTTGGGGGGGGCACACGGGGAGTTGGGGTAAGTCAGGTTGGAGACCTGAGCCAACTCCCTGTGCTTATTATGGGGAGCAACGGATCAAGCAGGCACCCTGTTATGCTGAGTTGCACACTGTGTCACCAGTGCGCAGCTATAGCCCGGTGCGGTCGATACGGACTCCTCAGCGTTGCCGTGCTAGAGTTGGCACTCAGCCAGGGAGAAGTGCGCCGGCACAGCACATCTGGCCACCAGTGCGTCTCCTAGGTCCAGCCTACCCTGCGCCTGCTCTACGCACGGCAGCCATCATTCCCCAGAACAGCCCAGTTCGCCCTGTGCCAGCGCTCCGCCCATGCCGGGCTACAGTGACAACTCAGCCAGGAGGGGTTGTGCAGGCCGTGCGCTCCAGACCTCCAGTGCGTCTCTTGGACCCGGTCTATCCGGTGCCTGCTCCCAGAGCCAGGCCTCCTGCATGTCTCCCCAGCCTGGTGAGTCCTGTCCCTGTGCCCAGAGCCAGGCCTCCTGCAAGTCTCCTCAGCCTGGTGAGTCCTGTGCCTGCTCCCAGAGCCAGGCCTCCTGCATGTCTCCCCAGCCTGGTGAGTCTTGTGCCTGATGCCTGTCCGGAGCTGCCAGAGTTGCCCATATGTCCGGAACCGCCAGAGTCGCCCGCCTGTCCGGAGCCGCCAGAGTCGCCCGCCTGTCCGGAGCCGCCAGAGTCGCCCACCTTTCCGGAGCCGCCAGAGTCGCCCGCCTGTCCGGAGCCGCCAGAGTCGCCCGCCTGTCCGGAGCCGCCAGAGTCGCCCGCCTGTCCGGAGCCGCCAGAGTCGCCCGCCTGTCCGGAGCCGCCAGAGTCGCCCGCCTGTCCGGAGCCGCCATTGTCGCCCGCCTGTCCGGAGCCGCCAGAGTCGCCCGCCAGTCCGGAGTCAGGTTTTGCGGCCGGAGTCCGCACCTTTGGGGGGGTACTGTCATGCCCTGGACATAGAGAGGTTTATGTTCTCTATTTTGGTTAGGCCAGGGTGTGACTAGTGTGGGCATTCTATGTCCTTTTTTCTATGTTTTGTGGGTGGATACTTTCTGTTTAGTTCATTTTCCTGACAGAACAATTTAGCTGTCGTTCGTTTTCTTGTTTTGTTGAAAGTGTTCTATTAAAAGTTAATGATGAGCACTCACCACACTCCGCCTTGGTCTACTCCGTTCGACGGCCGTTACAGTGGGATTCGAAATGGTCGGTAATCTGTTTGTTAACTTGGCTTTCGAAGACCTTAGAAAGGCAGGGTAGGACAGATATAGGTCTGTAGCAGTTTGGGTCAAGAGTGTCCCCCCTTTGAAGAGGGGGATGACCGCAGCTGCTTTCCAATCTTTGGGAATCTCAGACGAAACGAAAGAGAGGTTGAACAGGCTAGTAATAGGGGTTGCAACAATTTCGGCAGATCATTTTAGAAAGGAAGGGTCCAGATTGTCTAGCCCGGCTGATTTGTAGGAGCCCAGATTTTGCAGCTCTTTCAGAACATCAGCTAACTGGATTTGGGAGAAGGAGAAATGGGGAAGGCTTGGGCGAGTTGCTGTGGGGGGTGCATTGCTGTTGACCGGGGTAGGGGTAGCCAGGTGGAAAGCATGGCCAGCCCTGGAAAATGCTTATTGAAATTCTCAATTATAGTGGATTTATCGGTGGTGACAGAGTTTCCTATCCTCAGTGCAGAGGGCAGCTGGGAGGAGGTGCTCTTATTCTCCATGGACTTTACAGTGTCCCCAAACTTTTTTGAGTTTGTGTTGCAGGATGCAAATTTCTGCTTGAAAAAGCTAGCCTTGGCTTTTCTAACTGCCTGTGTATATTGGTTTCTAACTTCCCTGAAAAGTTGCATACCAGGGGGCTGTTCGATGCTAATGCAGAACGCCACAGGATGTTTTTGTGTTGGTTAAGGGCAGTCAGGTCTGGAGAGATCCAAGGGCTATATCTGTTCCTGGTTCTACATTTCTTGAATGGGGCATGCTTATTTAAGATTGTAAGGAAGGCATTTAAAAAAAATAACCAGGCATCCTCTACTGACGGGATGAGGTCAATATCCTTCCAGGATACCCGGGCCAGGTCGATTAGAAAGGCCTGCTCGCTGAAGTGTTTCAGGGAGTGTTTGACAGTGATGAGTGGAGGTCATTTGACCGCTGACCCATTATGGATGCAGGCAATGAGGCAGTGATCGCTGAGATCTTGGTTGAAAACAGCAAACGTGTATTTAGAGGGCAAGTTTGTTATGATGATATCTATGAGGGTGCCCGTGTTTATGGCTTTGGGGTTGTACGTGCTGGGTTCATTGATAATTTGTGTGAGATTCAGGGCATCAAGCTTAGATTGTTGGATGGCCGGGGTGTTAAGCATGTCCCAGTTTAGGTCACCTAGCAGCACGAGCTCTGAAGATAGATGAGGGGCAATCAGTATAACACAAATGGTGTCCAGAGCTGGGGGCAGAGGGTGGTCTATAGTAAGCTGCAACGGTGAGACTTGTTTTTAGAGAGGTGGATTTTTAAAAGTAGAAGTTCAAATTGTTTGGGTACAGACCTGGATAGTAGGACAGAACTCTGCAGGCTCTCTCTGCAGTAGATTGCAACACCGCCATTCTATCTTGTCTGAAAGGGTTTTAGTTAGGGATGGAGAGTTCAGAGTTTTTGGTGGTCTTCCTAAGCCAGGATTCAGACACGGCTAGGACATCTGGGTTGGCGGAGTGTGCTAAAGCAGTGAATAAAACAAACTTAGGGAGGAGGCTTCTAATGTTAACATGCATGAAACCAAGGCTATTACGGTTACAGAAGTCATCAAAAGAGAGCGTCTGGGGAATAGGAGTGGAGCTAGGCACTGCAGAGCCTGGATTCACCTCTACATTGTCAGAGGAACAGAGGAGGAGTAGGATAAGGGTACGGCTAAAAGCTATGAGAATTGGTCGTCTAGGACATCCGGAACAGAGAGTAAAAGGAGCATGTTTCTGGGGGCGATAAAATAGCTTCAAGGTATAATGTACAGACAAAGGTATGGTAGGATGTGAATACAGTGGAGGTAAACCTAGGCATTGAGTGATGATGAGAGAGATATTGTCTCTAGAAACATCATTGAAACCAGGTGATGTCATCGCATGTGTGGGTGGTGGAACTGAAAGGTTGGATAAGGTATAATGAGCAGGGCTAGAGGCTCTACAGTGAAATAAGCCAATAAACACTAATCAAAACAGCAATGGACAAGGCATATTGACATTAAGGAGAGGCATGCTTAGCCGAGTGTTCATAAGGGTCCAGTGAGTAGTGAGGTTGGTTGGGGTCACGGCAATTCAGACAGCTAGCCGGGCCGTGGGTAGCAAGTCTGTTTTTAGCCACTGCGTGCGTTTCCGTCGGTAGATTAGTAGGGTTCCGTGTGGTAGAGGGGACCAATCCAATTGGCAAAATAGTTATAGTTATAGTAGCCCAAGAAAATTGTCCGATAGACCTATTCAGATAGCAGCCGATATGCTCAAGACAGCTAACGATTAGAGGTCCGCAGTTAGCAGATGGGCGTTCAGGTTACGTCACAACGGAGAGGCCAGTTGAATAACTCCCTCGGGCAGATAACGTCGGTAGTCCGGTCGTGAAAGCCCGGTGGGGCTCCGCATCGGCAGTAAAACGGGTCCGGACAGGTGATTGTAGCCCAGGAGTGGCTGATGGAACTCTTGAGCTGGCTAGCTCCGGAATAATTGGTGTTTGCTCCGGGACCGACGTTAGCCAATAGTCACTCGGATAGCAGCTAGCTAGCTGCAAGATCCAGGTGTAAATGTCCAGAGCTTGCGGTAGAAATCTGGGGATATGGAGAGAAAATAGGTCCGGTATGCTCTGGTCTGAGTCGCGTTGTACAAAACTGGCAATAGCTCTCCGAGCAAAAGGATAGCTGATGACCGCTAGCCGTAGTTAGCTGAATACTAACGTTAGCCAGTGAACTTCTGGCTAGCTTCTGTTGTGGATTTCAGATTTGAGGGGAATAATACTTTAAAAAAAAATATGATTTGCACCACAACTTGGTAAGGCGGGTTGCAGGAGAGTGTTTTGAAGTAGAGTTTTTAGAACAAATATATAAAAAAGATATGCGAAGAAAAGATGTATATATACACGGGACAAGACGAAGACAAAGGACGTCTGACTGCTACGCCATCTTCTCTAGCTAGCATTGGTAGTTTGACAGATTCAAATTTGCTTCCAGTTTTGACTGTGTTCCCAAGAGTTCTCGTGGTAATTGCGGCCGATCACACGAGAATACAGTGAGGTCTCATTTTGACAAAAACAGGAAGCACATTCCAATCTGTGGACTCTCCCAAGTTATAACTTGAACACGTTTGATGAAGTTGGTTTCAAGGGTGACATGTCAAACTAAAGCTGCCCAGTCTTATTGATGACTGAAGCCTTCACAGTGTCTGTACTCCTGTCTGCCACTGCTCACTTCCACCGCTTTTTTAGTTTACATATTGCTTTTCTCTTTAGTTCAATGGTCAGCTTGTTTCCTTGTTGTTTTGTATGGGAACCACAGTCTGCTCCTGAACCCTCCACGTTCTCTTTGTGTTGACTGTCCTGAGATTAATATGCTGTGGGGATACAGAGTGGTGTTTCAAGGGAAGCACAAGGTTACGCTCATTATATTACTGGATCAGCAGAATTAATGATCCACCCCCAATCTGCAACATAGGCTCAGCCAAACTAGCACGTAGAGCGGCTCCAGTGGACTGAGACATACTATTACTCTACTAATGAATTACACTCAGAAAACAGAGAGAGCTTGACGGTCCTTATTTAGAAGCAAATGGGAAATATCCCACAACGCCTCTTTTATTTTCTTCTCTGACATTGTTTGGTTAAGTATTATGCCACAAGATGATTGAAAAAAATTGCACATATTCAGCTAGCCAGCTAATACTGTATCTGCATGCTTCAGATAAGTGCAATTGCTCATGAGAGTCCTTAATTATTACCAGGAATCAACCTTTACATGGGATTAGCATTATCTATTGGAGTAGGTGAGCAGGTAGAGAACAAACGCTGCTCTACAGGGCTGTAGCAAGGCCCAGAAACTGAGCTCTACAGTGTACCTACCAAATGCTAACCGCTAATGGACCCTCTAATATAATAACTAGCATTCACTAATAGGTTAACCGTTTACTGCAGTGGGCTAAATCAAGGTCACACAGAACCTTTTACTGCTGTGGGCTAAATCAAATCAAATCAAATGTTATTGGTCACATACACATGGTTAGCAGATGTTAATGCGAGTGTAGCGAAATGCTTGTGCTTCTAGTTCCGACCGGGCAGAGTAATATCTAACAAGTAATCTAACAATTTCACAACAACTACCTTATACACACAAGTGTAAAGGAATGAATAAGAATATGTACATATAAATAAGATGAGTGATGTAGGGTATGTAAACATTATTTAAAGTGGCATTGTTTAAAGTGACTAGTGATACATTTATTACATCCAATGTTTTATTATTAAAGTGTCTAGAGATTTGAGTCAGTATGTTGGCAGCAGCCACTCAATGTTAGTGATGGCTGTTTAACAGTCTGATGGCCTTGAGATAGAAGCTGTTTTTCAGTCTCTCAGTCCCAGCTTTGATGCACCTGTACTGACCTCACCTTCTGGATGATAGCGGGGTGAACAGGCAGTGGCTTGGGTGGTTATTGTCCTTGATGATCTTTTTGGCCTTCCTGTGACATCGGGTGGTGTAGGTGTCCTGGATGGCAGGTAGTGATGCGTTGTGCAGACCTCACTACCCTCTGGAGAGCCTTACGGTTATGGGCGGAGCAGTTGCCGTACCAGGCGGTGATACAGCCCGACAGGATGCTCTCGATTGTGCATCTGTAAAAGTTTGAGTGTTTTAGGTGACAAGCCACATTTCTTAAGCCTCCTGAGGTTGAAGAGGCGCTGTTGCTCCTTCTTCACCACGCTGTCTGTGTGGGTGGACCATTTCAGTTTGTCCATGATGTGTGTGCCGAGGAACTTAAAACGTTCCACCTTCTCCACCACTTGTCCCGTCGATGTGGATAGGGGGCTGCGCCCTCTGCTGTTTCCTGAAGTCCACGATCATCTCCTTTGTTTTGTTGACATTGAGTGTGAGGTTATTTTCCTGACACCACACTCCGAGGGCCCTCACCTCATCGTCGTTGTTAATCAAGCCTACCACTGTAGTGTCGTCTGCAAACTTGATGATTGAGTTGGAGGCGTACATGGCCACGCAGTCAAGGGTGAACAGGGAGTACAGGAGAGGGCTGAGAACGCACCGTTGTGGGGCCCCAGTGTTGAGGATCAGCGGGGTGGAGATGTTGTTTCCTACCCTCACCACCTGGCGGCGGCCCGTCAGAAAGTCCAGGACCCAGTTGTACAGGGCGGGGTCGAGACCCAGGGTCTCGAGTTTAATGACGAGTTTGGAGGGTACTATGGTGTTACATGCTGAGCTGTAGTCGATGAACAGCATTCTTACATAGGTATTCCTCTTGTCCAGGTGGGTTAGGGCAGTGTGCAGTGTGATTGCGATTACGTTGTCTGTGGACCTATTGGGGCGGTAAGCAAATTGGAGTGGGTCTAAGGTGTCAGGTAGGGTGGAGGTGATATGGGGCGATAGTCGTTTAGCTCAGTTATATTAGCTTTCTTGGGAACAGGAACAATGGTGGCCCTCTTGAAGCATGTGGGAACAGCAGACTGGGATAGGGATTGATTGAATATGTTCGTAAACACACCAGCCAGCTGGTCTGCGCATGCTCTGAGGACGCGGCTGGGGATGCCGTCTGGGCTGGCAGTCTTGCGAGGGTTAACACGTTTAAATGTTTTACTCACGTTGGCTGTGGTGAAGGAGAGCCCACAGATTTTGGTGGTGGGCTGTGTCAGTGGCACTGTATTGTCCTCAAAGCGAGCAAATAAGTTGTTTCGTTTGTCTGGGAGCAAGACATCCTGGTCCGCGACGGGGCTGGTATTCTTTTTGTAGTCCGTGATTGACTGTACACCCTGCCACATACCTCTCATGTCTGAGCCATTGAATTGCAACTCCAATTTGTCTCTATACTGACGCTTAACTTGTTTGTTTGCCTTGCGGAGGGAATAGCTACACTGTTTGTATTCGGTCATGTTTCCGGTCGCCTTGCCCTGATTAAAAGCAATGGTTCGAGCTTTCAGTTTTGCCAAATGCTGCCATCAATCCACGGTTTCTGGTTGGGGAAGGTTTTAATAGTTGCTGTGGGTACAACATCACCGATGCACTTCCTAAATAACTTGCTCACCGAATCAGCATATACATCAATGTTGTTGTTCGACGCTATCTGGAACATATCCCAGTCCACGTGAACGAAGCAATCTTGAAGCGTGGAATCAGATTGGTCGGACCAGCATTGAACAGACCTGAGCACGGGCGTTTCATGTTTTAGTTTCTGTCTGTAGGCTGGGAGCAAAAAATGGAGTCACACAGTGTTTCTTGGTAGTCTCAAACAAATCTACTCTGAAAAAAGTATACACATCACACACATGGTTATGGGCTTAAAAGAGTTCAAACTTATTCAATGTTGAGTTTGCACCCAAATATTACACTTTATATGCATCACAGAAGACTGAAAAATATCTCATCCATTTAACATAGAAACACTGTATTTTCTCTGTTTTAAAAAAAGTATTTTGATAAATTATGAAACTGAAAAACATTAAGAAACATTCCACCCATGAGGCCACTAGGTCATTTGACCGCAGGAAATGGTTTTACGAGCAAATTGCATACTGAGGGACATCTGTATAATAGGGAAAGCATGCTACATATCTTGTGCAAATGTAATGCTAAAAGATAGCATAATAGTATAAAACAAATCACAGGATTTTGACAAATGTGGAAAAGAGGTTAGCACTTTGATTTGTATAGGTGTGTAAGTCAGGAAGTATAAAATGGATGGTTTTGCTTTATGTCCTTGCCAGGATATGCATCCGTGTTCACTCTCACTCTGTGAAACCATGGTAGCACATACTGTTTTCATTCCTCTGTATATGTACACATCCATTCAGTCACACTCTTTAATTACTGTTTAATTTGAGTGGGTTCAGGAGTTGAATTCTGTTCCGCTTAAGAGGATTTTTAAGGATTCAGTAATTAAAATGCACTCTGCCTGAGACTTTCTACATGACTGAACAAAAGCTACAAGATATGTGGTGAAATAGCATGATTTTCTAGATAGCCAATTGCAACCAAGTTTGGGTTGTTTGCTGAGAATGTTTCCACCTATCAGAAGAAGGAGGAGGGAAGAGACAGCGTTGAGTTTCACGCAGAATGTCATGACCTCCTGTGGAGCACACTGGGAGGAGGCTTGAAATGACATCATAAACCCTTTTAAAAAGGTTTCTCTTTCCGTTACACCCACTGACCTCGTGTTCTGCAGGATTACAGGGAAATGTTCCAAATGGGAAATCCACAAAAGAGTAAAAACCTATATCAGAGCACCTGATACCATGGGCATGAACAGAACAGGCTTTTACTAAGTGCCATGGGAAGCCACATACGAGTTCTCAAAGAGGGCTTTTGGATGAGTTCATCTTTTTAGGATTATTTGGTTTAAATGTCCATTTGAGCGCCCCTGACTGTTCTGTCTGATTTTAGAATTAACTTTTTTATGTTGATTAATCATCCTTAAATTCAGTTATTACTGACTTAAAGGGATAGTTCAGCCAAATTATTACTGAGTTAAAGGGCTAGTTCAGCCAAATTATTATTGACTTAAAGGGATAGTTCAGCAAAATTATACTTTTCTATACTTGTTTCCTTACCTTGAAAGCAAATCAGTCTATGGACAACGAGCGACTGCGATCCAAGCTTTGATTAAAACTAGCCACTGCCACCAACTGCTAAAATGATACATTTCTGACCTAAAAGTAATGTACCTCTATGCCTGCCAGCTGGCATGCTTTAATTGTCATGCCAAAAAGTAACTTCAAACCATGTCATTACAATTTTTATTTTATTTATTTGACTTTTATTTAACCAGCTAGGCCAGTTGAGAACAAGTTCTCATTTACAACTGCGACCTGGACAAGATAAAGCAAAGCAGTGCGACAAAAACAACACAGAGTTACACATGGGATAAACAAACGTACAGTCAATAACACAATAGAAAAGGTCTATGTACAGTGTGTGCAAATGTAGTAAGATTAGGGAGGTAAGGAAATAAATAGGCCATAGAAGCGAAGTAATAACAATTTAGCATTAACACTGGAGTGATAGTTGTGCAGATGATGATGTGTGCAAGTAGAGATAGTGGGGTGCAAATGAGCAAAAATAAATAAATAACAATATGGGGATGAGGTAGTTGGGTGTGCTATTTACAGGTGGGCTGTGTACAGATACAGTGATCGGTAAGCTGTTCTGACAGCTGATGCTTAAAGTTAGAGAGGGAGATATAAGTCTCCAGCTTCAGCGATTTTTGCAATTGTTTCCAGTCATTGGCAGCAGAGAACTGGAAGGAAAGGCGGCCAAAGCGGGTGTTGGCTTTGGGGATGACCAGTGAAATATACCTGCTGGAGCGTGTGCTATGGGTGGGTGTTGCTATGGTTACCAGTGAGCTGAGATAAGGCTTGGCTTCACCTTGCAAAGACTTATAGATGACCTGGAGCCAGTGGGTTTGGCGACTAATATGTAGCGTGGGCCAGCCAATGAGAGCATACAGGTCGCAGTGGCAGGTAGTATATGGGGCTTTGGTGGCAAAACGGATGGCACTGTGATACACTGCATCCAATTTGCTGAGTAGAGTGTTGGAGGCTATTTTGTAAATGACATCGCCGAAGTCAAGGATCGGTAGGATAGTCAGTTTTACGAGGGTATGTTTGGCAGCATGAGTGAAGGAGGCTTTGTTGTGAAATAGGAAGCCAATTCTAGATATAATTTTGGATTGGAGATGCTTAATGTGAGTCTGGAAGGAGAGTTTACAGTCTAACCAGACACCTTGGTATTTGTAGTTGTCCACATATTCTAAGTCAGAACTGTCCAGAGTAGTGATGCTAGTCGGGCGGGCGGGTGCAGGCAGCAATCGGTTGAAGAGCATGCATTTAGTTTTACTAGCATTTAAGAGCTGTTGGAGGCCATGGAAGGAGAGTTGCATGGCATTGAAGCTCGTAGTATGGCATTGAAGGTTTGTTAACACAGTGTCCAAAGAAGGGCCAGATGTATACAGAATGGTGTCGTCTGCGTAGAGGTGGATCAGAGAATCACCAGCGGCAAGAGCGACATCATTGATATATACAGAGAAAAAAGTCGGCCCGAGAATTGAACCCTCTGATTTCACACACGGAACTCTATCTGAGAAGTAGTTGGTGAACCAGGCGAGGCAGTCATTTGAGAAACCAAGGCTATTGAGTCTGCCGATATGAATGGGGTGATTGACAGAATCGAAAGCCTTGGCCAGGTCGATGAAGACGGCTGCACAGTACTGTCTTTTATTGATGGCGGTTATGATATTGTTTAGGACCTTGAGCGTGGCTGAGGTGCACCCATGACCAGCTCGAAAACCAGATTGCATAGTGGAGAAGGTACGATGGGATTCGAAATGGTTGGTGATCTGTTTGTTAACTTGGCAATCGAAGATTTTAGAAAGGCAGGGCAGGATGGATATAGAACTATAACAGTTTGAGTCTAGAGTGTCTCCCCCTTTGAAGAGGGGGATGACCGTGGCAGCTTTCTAATCTTTGGGGATCTCAGACAATATGAAAGAGAAGTTGAACAGGCTAGTAATATGGGTTGCAACAATTTTGGTGGATAATTTCAGGAAGAGAGGGTCCAGATTGTCTGGCTTGGGTAGGGGTAGCCAGGTGGAAAGCATGGCCAGCCGTAGAAAAATGCTTATTGAAATTAGCGGTTATTGTAGATTTATGAGTGGTGACAGTGTTTCCTAGCCTCAGTGCAGTGGGCAGCTGGGAGGAGGTGCTCTTATTCTCCATGGACTTTACAGTGTCCCAAAACTTTTTGGAATTAGCGTTACAGGATGCAAATTTCTGTTTGAAAAAGCTAGCCTTAGCTTTTCTGACTGTGTATATTGGTTCCTGACTTCCCTGAAATGTTGCATATCACGGGGGCTATTCAATGCTAATGCAATACGCCACAGGAGGTTTTTTTGCTGGTCAAGGGCAATCAGGTCTGGATTGAACCAAGGGCTATATCTGTTCTTATCTCTAGATATTTTGAATGGGGCATGCTTATTTAGGATAGTGAGGAAAGCACTTTTAAAGAGCAACCAGGCATCCTCTACCTGCGGGATGAGGTCAATATCCTTCCAGGATACCCGGGCCAGGTCGATTAGAAAGGCCTGCCTGGGCCAGGTCGATTAGAAAAAGCAGTCCGATATGCTCTGGGTTGATATCGCGCTATGCAGACTGGCAGGTATTGACGGAGCTGAGCCTGGCTGGTGTCCGAGTTAACGGTGAAGACCGTTAGCAGACTACTAGCTAGTTAGCTGGCTAGCTGCTGATGGGGGTTCTGGTTGTAAAGTATAAAAATAGCAGATCCGTACCACATTGGGTGAGGCAGGTTGCAGGAGAGTATATTCAGTCCGTAGATGGAAAGTGAGATTAAAATATATATGAAATATATACGGGGGAAAAAAACAGGAAAACAATTATTTGATTGTACCCGGCACTCATTTGCAAATGAATACAGTGAGCACAAAGACCCCCATTCTCCAGACTCCCCCATCCCCTCCACTGTCTCCCTCTACATTCCCCAGGGTCAGACCAAACAAGAGGATGGAGGGGGGGCATAGATAGACCCAATAGTCACAAAATCAGGGGTATAGTTGAGCAGGAATAGTACTGTGAGAGGGCAAGACAGGCAACATGGTGACAGGAAGATGAAAGAGATGCAGGTAGGCCTAGTATGTTGAGATTCAAACAAATGTGCATAGCAAGCTGCATAAGTACAGTATTACTAGATCTGACAATTAATGTAATTGGAGTTTTGCAGAGTGTGTTGTGTTGTTGAGGACACGAGTTTGAGGCGTCCTCCAACAGATGATGTATTTACCAGATTTTTTTTATATTAATAGTTAGCAAGTAATACTTAACAAATGGGAAGACATTTCTGTCCTACTTATGCTGTGTTTTTATGGTCTCCACTATAGCTCCCTGCAGCTAATCTGGATGTATGGTCAAGAATGTGTTTTACTAGAGATAGTTTAGGAGTAGAACAATCCCTCATTGTCTCAAAATCATCCTTGCATCTGGGAGACTACGTCAGGGTGGGGTTAAGACAACACCCCCCGTGCAGATAATGAGAGGATGAACCCAGAGTGGCTTATGGTGGCACTAATCTGCATCGGAAGGGTGGAAGCAACCATGACTAAGCATTCTTAGTATCAGCTATATAAAGAACTCTGCATTTCTGTAAAGGTTAGGCTCCTCGGCCTAACAGCCAAGACTGTTGGGTTGGCTGGTCTCATTATTGCAATAATTAATCGATATTAAATAAAGATGATTGTTTGAAGAAATGACAAAGTCTCTCTCATTCTGAATTTCCATGACACCAAACAAACAGTAGCACCTACTACTTTAGTGGCATATTTATGCGGCCAATGACAGCTCGTTATTGAGGAGCCTAGGTGTTGTTATTGTCTTCTTGTGCAGTACAGTGTGAAGCAGATGGAGCCTCGTGATTACGAGTCAAGTTCGCATGGAAACTGCTTATGCAGAATAGGCTGAGTACACAGCATATGGTGTTCTGTGTCTAAGCTGTTAGGCCCAGAAGTGGACCCTTTTCAATAGTCCTTAATAGCGTTCAAATCTCTCCCTATTGTTTACTAGCAGCATGCCTGTGACCCATTTCTGGTCCTTTTTCTGAGGGATTAAGTACAGTCAGACTAAAGATGGGTATGAAGGGGTATCACCAGGCAAGGCTGATGGGTATTAAGAGTTATCGCCAGGCAAGGCTGATGGGTATGAGGGGTATCACCAGGCAAGGCTGATGGGTATTAGGGGTATCACCAGGCAAGGCTGATGGGTATGAGGGGTATCACCAGGCAAGGCTGATGGGTATGAGGGGTACTGTATCACCAGGCAAGGCTGATGGGTGTGAGGGGTACTGTATCACCAGGCAAGGCTCATGGGTGTGAGGGGTACTGTATCACCAGGCAAGGCTGATGGGTAAGAGGGGTACTGTATCATCTGGCAAGGCTGATGGGTATGAGGGGTATCACCAGGCAAGGCTGGTGGGTGTGAGGGATATCACCAGGCAAGGCTGATGGGTATGAGGGGTATCACCAGGCAAGGCTGATGGGTAAGAGGGGTACTGTATCGCCAGGCAAGGCTGATGGGTATGACGGGTATCACCAGGCAAGGCTGATGGGTAAGAGGGGTACTGTATCACCAGGCAAGGCTGATGGGTATGCGGGGTATCACCAGGCAAGGCTGATGGGTATTACGAGTTATCGCCAGGCAAGGCTGATGGGTATGAGGGGTATCACCAGGCAAGGCTGATGGGTATTAGGGGTATCACCAGGCAAGGCTGATGGGTATGAGGGGTATCACCAGGCAAGGCTGATGGGTATGAGGGGTACTGTATCACCAGGCAAGGCTGATGGGTGTGAGGGGTACTGTATCACCAGGCAAGGCTGATGGGTGTGAGGGGTACTGTATCACCAGGCAAGGCTGATGGGTAAGAGGGGTACTGTATCACCTGGCAAGGCTGATGGGTATGAGGGGTATCACCAGGCAAGGCTGATGGGTGTGAGGGGTATCACCAGGCAAGGCTGATGGGTATGAGGGTTATCACCGGGCAAGGCTGATGGGTAAGAGGGGTACTGTATCGCCAGGCAAGGCTGATGGGTATGAGGGGTATCACCAGGCAAGGCTGATGGGTAAGAGGGGTACTGTATCACCAGGCAAGGCTGATGGGTATGCGGGGTATCACCAGGCAAGGCTGATGGGTATGAGGGTTATCACCAGGCAAGGCTGATGGGTAAGAGGGGTACTGTATCGCCAGGCAAGGCTGATGGATATGAGGGGTATCACCAGGCAAGGCTGATGGGTAAGAGGGGTACTGTATCACCAGGCAAGGCTGATGGGTATGCGGGGTATCACCAGGCAAGGCTGATGGGTAAGAGGGGTACTGTATCACCAGGCAAGGCTGATGGGTATTAGGGTTATCACCAGTTAAGGCTGATGGGTAAGAGGGGTACTGTATCACCAGGCAAGGCTGATGGGTATGAGGGGTATCACCAGGCAAGGCTGCCGGGTATGAGGGGTATCACCAGGCAAGGCTGCCTTCTAAATGTATTTGTGACAGAAAGAATAAAGGGGTCTCAGAGTGACAAAGATTAGCGTTACATAAATATTTCATATACAATAGTCTATGCTCATTCTGTTTTCATAAACAATTATTGGTAGTTGGTCATGGAAAGGGTTTAATCTGATCACTCTGTTGATGCCTGATTGGATAGAAGTCCCCTGTTGCCTAGGGTCATCCAGATCTAGGATCAGCCTACCCTTCCCCAGTCCTGACCTCAACAGTTAAGAGGGAAATGCAGAACTAAGCTCAGGCCAGCATTTCTGATCACTTGCAATGACTTACAGTTATGTGTGCATACATTTTACATATGGTTGGTCCCGGGAAGCAAACCCACTATCCTGGAGTTGAAAGCTTCATGCTCTACCAACTGAGCTATGGAGGACCATTAGGAGGGTAATGCCAAACCGAGCTCAGGACAGCATTTCTGATTGGTTGCAGCGCTCACTGTCTCATCCTGCACACGCTCAGATGTCTCAGATGTTGCTGTAAGAAAGAAAGGGGCAATCAGCACTTCAAACAATAACAAAGTGACACCCCACCACTGTTTTGGTAAAAAGCTGAGAGATGGTGCTGGAGAAATCTAACCACTGGGGGTAAGTATGAGCTGGAATTATTTTCCTCAAGAATCAACGGGTATATCATTAATTCAAATGTCCAAAAATGGATGTACCAACTGCAGATTGCCCATTTAAGGCTCTCTGTAACAAGGCTCCCTGTCACCTCTTCCTCCTCACCTCATATGATTAGAAAACATTATAGAATCTAGAAGGAATTAACCAATATCTGGACAAAAACATATTATTAAACTACACCAGTTGTAGATCTTCAAATGAATTATTTGAAGGCTGTAACAGGATAAACAAATAACAAATTCATCTGCCATGGTGTAAGTCAATCATAACAAAAGACCACAAAGTAGCGTGACATGAACAGCGGTTCTGTGTGAAACATTTCTGCCCGGGAGAGCCAAAGAGCAAAGCAATTAAAGCCTGTCACGACCATCGTAAGGATTGGACCAAAATGCAGCGGGAATGTGTATGCTCGTTTTCTCCTTTGTTAAATAAAATGAACACTGAACGATGAAAACAGTCCTGTCATGCACACAGCTAAACAAGGAACAACTACCCACAAAACCCATTGGGAAAACACCCCTACTAAATAGGACCTTCAATTAGAGGCAACGAGGAACAGCTGCCTCCAATTGAAGGTCAAAACAATAAACTAGACATAGAAATAGAAAAAATAGAAAATAGAACATAGAAATACAAAACATAGAACACTTCCCAAAAACCCCGACAACACAAAACAAACACACCCCTGCCACGTCCTGACCAAACTACAATAACAAATAACCCTTATACTGGTCAGGACGTGACAGAACCAGACTTCTTTCTTTCTCTCTCGCTTTTTCTCTCTGACACTGTCAATTACAGTAGTTGTTATAGTACATATACACACAGACAGTAACTGGATTTCTGATAGGGGCAAAATTAATATCTAAACATTTCCACCCAGCAAATCTAGATGGGATATTTAATGGATAAACTGTGCTGCTGGTTGCTGCACGCCCTAACCCTTCCTCCCCTACCCGCACCCTTCCCCCCCTACCCATATCCTCAAATGGATTAAATAGCCAATTCCAGTCTTCTGCAGCTGATAAATTCACCCTGAAAGAGGGAGTTATAAAATGAAAGCTGAATAGAAATGTCATGCTGTGGGTACAGTGTTGATTTGGAATGGACACTGTTATTTATGGCTGTCAGCCGCTACGATTTCAGACACAGTTTGGGGGGTTGGGATGAGTGCAGAATAGCAGAATGTACCAAATAACTTTCCTGTAGATGAAAAAATACTGCACATATACCGTAGATAGCTAGATGTGTGTATTGACTCTGATGCCAGATGAATGATAACATTGGTGTTATGTGAGCATTCAGTACCTTGAGTCAGAAGTTCAACCAGTGGGGCAACCTATATATTCTATAAATAATGGATGTGAACAAACATACTCCATTTCTGACAGTCATTTCTGGACTTTTTCAATAGGTTGCAACTCTGGTCCATAGTTAAAGGGCATCTACACTTGCTAGATGGAAGAGATCTTACAAATTAGGGGCCTCATTTATCAACATTGGTTAGAAACTATTCTAAAATACTACCTACGAACGGAATTTCGAATGGTCGTATTAAATAGAAAAAGTGTGATTTATCCAACAATCCTACAAGTGTCGTAACCACACCGGTAGGAGATAACCATTGATAAATACAAATTGTTCTCAGCCTCAGTGCTCGTGCACAACCTTGGCTGTTTGCATTTTGAAACGGCCCTAGTTAACCATAGTATAGTCCCTTTAAAGCCTGTGGGCGAAGAAAAAGAACATTTTCCAAGACTGAAATAGAGGTGCTGGTGTCAGAGGTTCAGTACAACCAAAAGGTTTGATTTTGGCTCATTCAGTTGTGAGCCAAATGAAAACATAGCTACAGAGAGAGGACCATTAGGACAATTCAAGTTGCTTTAGCAACGGTGAATATACTTCAACTGAGTAGTAAACACTCAGTAATAAGCCATCCATCCTCATCAGCTCCCTCCTGGAGGTGTATAGGCCAACACTGCTGTTCTGCAGAATGAATGAGTCCTACGTTCCACCTGGCCACCACATTCAGCAGCGTCTTTTGATCATCACACAACCTGCACATAAAGAGTGGAAGCCTTTTCTGTTCACACAGTTGAACTCATTTTGGGATGGTGCTTTTATGGCGTCGTGGGTACCTTCTACTGGTCCGTTCGTATTTATGGCGTCGTGGGTACCTTCTACTGGTCCGTTCGTATTTATGGCGTCGTGGGTACCTTCTACTGGTCCGTTCGTATTTATGGCGTCGTGGGTACCTTCTACTGGTCCGTTCGTATTTATGGCGTCGTGGGTACCTTCTACTGGTCTGTTCGTATTTATACCGTCGTGGGTACCTTCTACTGGTCCGTTCGTATTTATGGCGTCGTGGGTACCTTCTACTGGTCCGTTCGTATTTATGGCGTCATGGGTACCTTCTACTGGTCCGTTCGTATTTATGGCGTCGTGGGTACCTTCTACTGGTCCGTTCGTATTTATGGCGTCGTGGGTGCCTTCTACTGGTCCGTTCGTATTTATGGCGTCGTGGGTACCTTCTACTGGTCCGTTCGTATTTATGGCGTCGTGGGTGCCTTCTACTGGTCCGTTCGTATTTATGGCATCGTGGGTACCTTCTACTGGTCCGTTCGTATTTATGGCGTCATGGGTACCTTCTACTGGTCCGTTCGTATTTATGGCGTCGTGGGTGCCTTCTACTGGTCCGTTCGTATTTATGGCATCGTGGGTACCTTCTACTGGTCCGTTCGTATTTATGGCGTCGTGGGTACCTTCTACTGGTCCGTTCGTATTTATGGCGTCGTGGGTACCTTCTACTGGTCCGTTCGTATTTATGGCGTCGTGGGTACCTTCTACTGGTCCGTTCGTATTTATGGCGTCGTGGGTACCTTCTACTGGTCCGTTCGTATTTATGGCGTCGTGGGTACCTTCTACTGGTCCGTTCGTATTTATGGCATCGTGGGTACCTTCTACTGGTCCGTTCGTATTTATGGCGTCATGGGTACCTTCTACTGGTCCGTTCGTATTTACGGCGTCGTGGGTACCTTCTACTGGTCCGTTCGTATTTATGGCATCGTGGGTACCTTCTACTGGTCCGTTCGTATTTATGGCGTCGTGGGTACCTTCTACTGGTCCGTTCGTATTTATGGCGT